>NW_008665527.1:30353-36991 GCF_000695815.1 Acanthisitta chloris
TCTGTTTTCCGTTTCTGCACACATCCGTCCATGTTCTTAGCCCATTAACATCATTGCAGTACATGCTTAAAGAAACCACTTTGGATTGCTTCCCTTTGAGAGTCAAAACTGTTGTGACATCACACCACATGTCAAATTTTGAAATCTATTTGCCCTACTTTTTATAAAACTGAATCTAGATTTTGTATCTGATCTGATTAACTGCTAAGTAAATTGACCTGCTTATTTTGAATGTTACTTTGAAGAGAAAAGTTTTATAGTCTTTATACAGAATAAAATGTGGAGCTTCCAGTAGACCTGTGATCTGGACTTATTCTTTGAAGCTACTTGAGTACTGTTAATCACTTGAGAACTCGTTTGCAGATGGAGCTGATGAAGGAAGATATGCTTTAAAGTCTTGGTGGGTGGTGGGAGGAGGGAAGATGTGCAACTTGTGCGCTTGGCAAACAGAAGTTCAGTGGAGTTTATATTGTTGTCCCCTTTCTGGAGAACCAGCCCATCAGATTTGGCTGTTTCTCCCTGCCTTAATGTGCAGTATATGCTTATTCCTTCATGGTCTGGGACTTGAATATCACCTCTTAAAAAAGATGCTTTTGAAATGTATGCTGGGAAATGCAATTAGAACATGTTAGTTTTTCACACAGCCCTCATTATAGGTAACTCCAAGGTTTCATCATAATGGTATTTTACTGATCATAAGATAGGATAGGTCTTCCTGGGCAGCCTGCAGCAATCCTAAACCTACAAAGATGGACCAAAGACTGCCGTAAGCTCTCAATTTCTCTGAAAGACTGCAGTGGGCAATGTCAATTGTACAAGTAGTGTCCTGATTAAATCCAGTACAGCTGATGGACATCAGAAGTTATTAACATCTGCTGACAGATGCTGCTTCACTCAGATATAAAGCACAGTCTTTGCTGTCAGTGGGCAAATATCTACATCATAAAAATTTTTAACAAAGCTATGTTTATTGAATCCTTTGTTTAGCCTCAGAAGAAAAGGCAAACCTGAATTATTGGGAAGAAGATATAGTTATTTTCTCTTTTAAAAAGTTGCCCTTCATCCAGACCCATAAAGTGTGACAGCCTGCAATGCCGTTCCCTTGCTGAAGAAGATCGGACCGGGAATGCTAATTCACTGCTGTTGTCATTATATGACATTATTGCCATTCATTGCTATTGTTCACTTAAATGCTAATTTCACTTACGTGTTAATTTAAGGAAGGCAAAACGTTATTTCTTTTGGGCCCATCCATTTCTGGGTTCCTCAGTTCAGTATTAATTTCAAGCCCACAACATGCCTTCTTCAGCATTGTAAAGTTATTGTCAGTGAAACTTCCACTGAATGCATGGAAATAGTTTATGTGATTCCTTTCCCCCCCCACTATTCCTGTCTGTTCTAGGGATCATTCATCTGACCATCTATCACCCTCAGCCATTTGGTCCGGGAGAAGAGTAGTAACACCTTTTGCCTTTCCAAATTCCTTGACTAGATAAGAAGATATTATCTCTTCTTAGGGAGGGAAAACAGTTGATAAAATTTGGAGGTCCTGTGGACTTCTGCTTTTGCCAATTTGTCATCTTAAACATGACAAGCTTGCTCACAGAAAATACCTCCTTCATTTTGATGAGGCAGGATAATAATAGCCTTGTAGCAACCATATAAATGATTATCATATTCCATTTTCAAGGCATTGGGGCATCCAGAGATGTTCCCAACAGGCTGTTTGACTGCTGGTGACTGCAGCCATGATGCTGGGTCACAGAGCACAGGTCTGCATCTGTAGGATCTTCCATCACCAAAGCCAATTTGGGGCCCTAGAAGTTTGTTAAAGAAGTTTTCTTATGTCAGCTCGGTCAATCCCTGACCAGGGCCATTGCTCACCGGTGTCAGAGGCTAAAGTAGGCTGGAGTAAGATAGGAAATTTTCACCAGTACAAAGAAGGGAAAGGGGAAGGAAATGCTCCCCCTCTCAGCATAAGGATATAAATACAACTGAATGTAATGGTCAGTTTTAATCATGCTTTAAAACAGCAAGTGGGATCAACTTGTTTTACATTTCCACTGTGAGGCTGTTTTCTAAATGGCTAAATTTTATGGGTGGTAACAAATATCTTGACAAATACAAAATTTGCTCTAAACGCGGTTATTTCAATTTTTGCTAAGTAGATGAACTGCATCATATGCACATTTATTTAAGCAATTAGGTTGTTTAATATAATTTGTCTTTGCATATTATTATATAGGAAAATAGTGAATGATGAGTTCATACTATTATTTTATTAGATTATTAACTTTTTACTTGTGATCTGCGTCAAGTTACATTTGGATGGAAATTGGAATTAAATTAAAAACAGTATTTGTAATTATTCATGCTAATTAAGTAAAATGACCACAAGTTCCCTGACTTCCTAAATATACTAGAACAGGAAAAGGAAGCTTTTCTAAGCAGGTTTCACATTAAAAATGACTTATTAAATGAAGGAAAGGATAGATATAAGGAGGGATTTGAACTGATTTCAGAACCCTATTTTAAAGTAATAGATCTCACCCTTTCACACCAACCTTAATTCACACAACCTTAATTCGCTTGATTTGAGGAAAACAAATGTCCCTGCTTTTTCAAATCCTAGTTTGTTTCTTAGTTTTGAGCAACCAGGTTATTGAACTGAATAAAATTCTCTTCAGCTCACTCACTAATCTGAAATGAAGGAAATAATATCTTTTCACCTTGCAGGAGGCTAAAGCTCTCAAAAGATTATTTATCATTACAGAAAAACTTTGGATCCAGGTGTCTAACCAGTAATTTCTCCATGCTTAACATCACAGCTTTCTTGAAAACTTTTCTAGAAATCAGATGCTATTTAAGCACTGTTTTTTAATGTCTTTCAGATGTAGCAAGTAGCCTTTATGTCAGTAATTCCAATTTTTTGTTGCACACATTCATATATTAATTTAAAAAATTAAACTGAGAAAAGTCTGATCCCATGGCAGACAGGGGAGATCTGGAGGAAAATGAAATGAGGTTTGTGCTTTCTTGATGCCTTTGTTTGACACATCATGAGTTGTCGTCAGGATTTCTTACCCTGGATGATATTTGCTGCTTTAGGGAAAAATTTATTTCTCAAAGAGAAGGAAATATTTTCTAGCTAGGACATGATAGCTGTTCTGGTGGGTGGTGATGACTTTAGAAGTACTCTATTCTGTTAATAGGTGCTACCTCACAGGTAGGGAAGGGAACACATACTCCCATTTGAGTCAATAGCTGAAGTTCCTGAAGCAATTAATTTTTTCATCTTGTCTTTTACATTTTCTTTGTAGATCTTACATATTGCAGTGGGCTCACAAACAAGGTCTGTTTGCTTAAAACTTCTGGGATTCAACTAAGGGAAATTTTTATTAACCTTTGCTGTCATTTTATGATCCATCTAGTAGGTACATCCTCCCCTTTAGTAGTCTGTTAATAAGCAAGTTTCAAGCCATACATGGAAAGTCCTTTGTGCTTTGTTTGCCATAGTGCTGCCTCTCTGTTGAGTAGCTTATGGGGTAGATAATTGAGCTGGAAAGGGCTTTCTTCTCAAATTATTAATCTAAGTTCCCAGAACTCAGAATCTGGTTTGAAGACACCTCACTTCTTTCATGCTTGACTATTCCAGAAGATGTGACTTGTGGTGCTGCTTAAAGAAGTATCTTAACCTTTGTTCCCTTCTTGATAGAACTCTTCTGTGAACACCCTTGTGCTTTTAAAGTACTCCTGTCGCTACTGCCAAAATCTTGAGGTTCTCCTCTGCTCACCTCTTGGGTGTTAGCTACTGAGTACCTTCCAAACTCAAAGATCTGTGGTAAGTAGTGAACGAAAGAAAGCTATTTAGGTTTTCTCTGTTTACTTAGCCCTGTACAGATTAATACTTGTCTGCCTGTACTCTTTGCCTTCACTAGAAATAATTGAAGTAGAACAACTCTGGACAACAGAATTCTTGTCATGGTGTTCAGCTCTATGTCCTTTTCTTATCTTGGTATGTTCAAGATTGGATCTTTGCTTCTAGGAATTCTGATTAGTGTTCAAAGATACTGTCCAAGAAACTGTCAGGGATCTACACCAATCCAGCTTGAGGGCCATGCAACATCAAGGCAAGGTGTAGCTGGCCCACTGGCCTCTGAGGTGGTGTTCTCAGGCAACTCTTAAGAGCTTTCTCTCTCTGAATCTTCACAAGGAAGTTGAAAATTTCTACATTGTCTGTTCCAGATGAAGGACAGATGGAATATGTTTCCTAGCCTAGTATCCAGCTAGTCCCTAAGTGTCAACTCATTCATGAAAATTCCTTACTAGGCAAGGCTGTGCTTTAACTGTTGTGTCAGTGTTCAAAGCCAGGTTGGATGAAGCCTTGAGCAACCTGGTCTAGTGGGGAGGTGTGCCTGCCCATGGCGGGGGGGGGGGACTAGATGATCTGTAAGGTCCATTCCAACCCCTAAAATTCTATGATCCTAAGCTGTGTCTTTGAATAGACACATAGGACTTTTGGGGAAGGCCTTCTGGCATGTTGAAGAGCTGGCTTCCTGTTTTGCAGCATTTCTAGGTCTTCGATTCTAGGAAGTCCCAGACACACAAAGGAACTTAGCAACACCTGTCCTTAACTATCTCCCTACAGGTAGCTATACATGGTTGAGGTTTTGATGGCTTTTGGAGTGGTGTATTCTTAGAAGAGTGTCAAATAAGAGAGCTTGCTGAGGAAAGCTAGTCATGAGCCAGAGAGAGGAGAAGAAAAGGGCAAGAATCCAGTGCCATACAGTTCTGGTTTGGAAAGAGCTAGTGACAATTCTTTCTGTCTGGGAGGACTGAGCTGGGGACACATTCTTGTAGACTGAAGCTAAATCTTACATGGTGAAGTGACTGCACATGGAATTTGTACCCTGAATGGGTGAATTTGTTTCACATTCGTTTCAGATACCACCTGGATCCACAGACTGCCCTGGGACAAAAGCAAAAAGTCATTTCAGAGATGACACCATAGCAGTAAAACAGGCAGCCAGCTATTCAGTACTCGCCATTACTCCAACATCCCTTCTTGGGAACAGGATCGGGGTGATACCAAAGAAATCTGTGTGCTCCTAGCCTCTTCTTTAATTTCCTGGCCAGGGTAGATCAGGAGGCAGCACTGAGTTCCCCACCTCTCTGGTCCTTCCTGAAAGCATTGCCCAGCCCCATAGCAAACATATCATGAATCATTCATCTTTAATAGATTATGCAAATTGAGACCATCAGATCAATGAAGATCGATACCTGCAACCATTTAATTGCCAGCAAAAACATTTTAAGAATGAGCATTATCTGAAGTCCTTTCTTGGGTAATGGCACCATTAATCCAAACATTGGATCCTGGCCTAAGTGTAGAGGAAAAATTCTCTGCCCCTCTTCCCCTGATGCCTTACAGGGTGTTGAGGGGCTATTTTTCCCTTTTCATTTCCAGTTTCTGAGTTTCTCCATCATTACCACCAGTGAACAGCTCCCAGCGCTAATAGTTCTGCTTTTGTTACTCTGCACTGATTGAAATGTCGCATACAGATTGAGATGTTAGTGCTAAGTTGCCACCTGGGAATGTCAAGCTGGGTCTGAAATGAACTTTTCTCACTCTTGGATCCAGATGGATCAGATGGGGATGTTCTTGAGCTGATCTGGGAGTGTGGCAGGGAACAGAGTGGGGCTGGCACAGGGTGGGGGGGACATGAAGGACATTTTTTGCCTAAGCCTAGAGTCCTTTGTGAAGCCAAATCTGTCTCCTGCTATTCCTTTGTGAGAATCATGTCCAAAGCTCATGTAGTGTCCCCAGCCTGCTATCACAATAACAGTTTGGAATGCACCATCTTCACTTAGGGAAGAGGACTAAAACAAACTATATTAAAGGTCCCCTTGAATCTCAAACTCTGATTGTAGACGCCTCACCTTTACATCCAGCTGTGGGGATCTGCCTTGCTCTCCTACTGGCTTTGTCCCCCAAAGACAGGAAAATATTTCCTGTAAGAGATGTAGATCTGCTAAACAGTAGATGAACACCAGCTGAGTTTTGTTTTGCATATGCAAATACAAAGAAAGGCAAAGCAATTTTGCCACAGCTAAGTGCTTTTTTTTCCTGGTTGGCTGAGAAACTGAATGGCTACAAGGATTCTGAATCAAGCCTGATAGCAGTAAAAGCCATGGAGAAAGTCTGGGGATATCACGCTTTCTAGACACTCCCTAAATAATGCAGTTCATCTCCCTGTGTTCCCCATGATATTTTGCAGATCTCACGCTGGATGTCCTCTGTATTTGAGTTAACTGTTACTAATCCTGCCTGATCCCAAAGACTTTGGTAGCCAAAAGCTGCATTCAACAATATTCCTTTGCTAAGTGTTTGCTGAACAAGCAATGACTGCCTACCTCAGCCATGAGCTGCTTTGACATCAGGGGCTATTAGCTCGGGCTTCTGGAAGAAAAATGTTGAGATACAAACTCCAGTGCTCTTGATTCTGTGCCATCAGAGGCCAACTTTTTGGCCACGATGCAATATCTCCTTCCCTTGCTAACAGGACTTAGAACCTCTTTGTTGTATGTTATTTCTCAACTTGCACCGTGAGGCTCCTAGAGAGGCCACAGCAGCCGAA
>NW_008665527.1:37008-38532 GCF_000695815.1 Acanthisitta chloris
GTGACTCAAGTATTGCCACCTCCTTTAGCTAACCATGTGAAGATGTGCAAGTCTATGGTAGCTGTGTGAGCAGTGACTGCTGGCAACTAAAGACTGAGAAGAAGGGCTGTGACACCAGAAAGCCTCCTTACAGCTCTAGATACACACAGGACAGGCAGTCTAACACTAGTGTTGGGACAGCATGTGCATGCCCTATGGCCCCAGTACAACCCTGTGCTGCTCAGGTCCTGCATGTGCCATCAGCAAAGAGGAAGTGTCAGTGAAGCAGCTGCTTCAGAGATTGTCTCCTATTTCTGTGCATCCCAATTCCTCTGCTGTCATGTGCTTGCTCGCAGTTTCTACTCTCCCAGACACACCTGGGTTTAACATGCCCACACATGAGAGAACGCTGTGAACATATTTTTTTTGCCAGCTTTCATTAGAGACTCATGGGCTTAAGGAAGAGGGAGTTTAGCAGCCACAGTTCAGCAGACCTCAGCATTTAATTTTCAAATGCCCCTTCCAAATGCCAGGGCTGAATAACACTTAAACTGTTATCACTCCCCAAGAAAACCAAGTGCAGATCATGGGTAAGCCATGACCCTGTTCTTCTCAGATACACAGGAAAAAAACACAGTACATATTTAGACATATCTGTCCTCCACCAACATCCATCCCTAAGCCCCATCTGGGCACACAACTTCCCGATTCACACCTGACTTTGACTGTCTTTGACTCACACCTGGGTACCTCAGGGTGTACCCAAGACTAACAATACTCTGAATTTCAAGCTTCTCTCGAGCCCTTATGTCCTCCACAGTCTTTCTGTCTCTTTCCATGTTTGCCACAGAGGGATATCTTGCATTAGCAGAAAAAGCAGAAGCTAATGGTGATGAGGGAAATAAATAAAAAGCTTGGTTCTGCTGTTTGGTCAGGAGGCTTACCGGTCACCACAGGGTACGTCTGGGGTCCTGACACATTTGTCCCCAGGTCTGGGTTAGCAGAGGTGGATAGACTTGATTTGACTTCATCGAGACCAGGGGTCAGAGCTGGGAGGGAGTACTCATTACCCTGGGGAAGAGAGGAGAAAGACAGCTCGCTATTGATGCGCTGGGAGAAAGGGAAGGGTGTACAGATGGGGGGGAGGAAGAGGAGAGATGCAAACCCCTGCACAGATGGAAGAGGAGGAGGAGGAGGAAATAGAGAAGATAAAGTGACAAGAGGGTTTGCGGTTTCCTAGGATGAACTATCCCACCCACCTGCGTGACGCTGTGGTATGACTGAGCCTTCATTCAGAGCTGTGGGAATGGGGATGGCTGTCTGTGCCAGCCCAGGGGAAAAGAAAGAGGAAATCCACATCCCCTCCTCTTGGCTGAGTGGAAGAGGGAGGTGTTTGCCCTGGTGACAAGGACAGCTGGGGCATAGGACTGCAATGACATGACTGGGACAGGCGGGCTGTAGGAAGCAGCCACTGTTGGCCCACTGTCGCCAGGGTCTCTGCTGAGTCGTCTGCCTCCCCTCCACTGTTACCTCTGTCCTAGCTCT
>NW_008665527.1:38587-40172 GCF_000695815.1 Acanthisitta chloris
AACCAAACAAAGAAGCCTCACCCCCTGCCTCTGTCACTCTGTGCATTGGGGTATGAAATTGGGGAGGGGGGAGCCACATGGCTAACAGAAGGGTGGGAGGGGGAGAGCCATTGAATCTGAAAGGGTGTCCTGTCCGAAAGGCTCTGGTAATTGCCTTTTTATTATGGCAGCCTACAGACCAGACGCGGGAGCTGGAGAAACCAGGAAGGCTACAAAACAGCAGGAAAAGTTGCTCTGATTAATATTACGTTAAATTAAAACTGATTTTCTGCTCGTTCTCCTCTGTTTTTTTCCATGCACTTCCCCAACCCCCTCCCCACATCTCCCCCTCCTCCAGCGGGCTCCCCGCACACTGCCCCCTCCCCGCCCCTGTCCCTGCTTGGCTAGGACTGCCTAGTCATTTCCAATTCCTTCTTGTATTGATCTTCCTGTAGAAATCAGTTTTGTAATTAGCTGCAAATTAGGCCTTCTACTGGGGGTGAGCCTGCCCCCTGATTTATCACCAGAGTAATTCGCTGTGATCGGAGAGAAATTAAAATGAACTCAATTAGGCTTCGGATTTGCTTTATGGGCCCTGCTCAGAGTTTCAGGGGGAAAAATGACTGTGCTGGTGCTTAATAGTCTAATGAAAGTAAATAAAGGTTATTCATTGTAATAAACCCAGGGACTCTGGGATGAAGGGAGTCCACAGCCAGCCTCTCCTTCTCTTCCTTTGTTGGTTTATGGCTTGGGGCGGTTTAAAAAGACTTTTGATTTTCATTTTATTAAGACAAACAGCTTTTGGGATAAAAGGCCGAGGGAGCGGGGGAGTAAAGAAAAGGTGGGCAGAGCTGCAGAAGTGTGGAAAACTAGGTTGGAGATGGGAGTCAAGTCTCAGCTTTGGACCACAAAGGAAAATGATCCATTGAAGCCCAGCCCTGTGCCTCACTGGTCACTGGTGTGATCTGAGAGTGCAGGAGTTTCTGTGCAGTGCTGTGTGCCAGTGAACATGCATGGTGGTGTAGGCATGTTCATGGAAAGAACAGGCACGGATACCTGCAGGTGTGTTTACAGAGAGAAAGGTGGATATGGGGATTTAGGAAGGGCACACTGTGCATGTATACTGCAAGTTCACAAGTGGAGGTAGAGCTCGTGTATACACGAACATCAGCACAGTGATATATTTACAACTAGAAAGTGCTGTAAATTGCAGATGTGGTGTATATGCAATAATAGGTCAGTGTCAGAATAAGGGGTGAAAAGGGAGAGAGGAATTTTAGTGAAGAAATCTCCCTGCCATCATCCTATCAGTGCCTGTGGGTTCCCATTACCAGGTCAGGCCCTCACCTGCTCAGATTTGATGTGCTCTGATGTTTGAAAGACGTCAGGGTAAGAAGGACGCTCAAAAACTCGATCTAAAGCTTCCAGCTGCTGCTGGGTGAAAGTGTCGCCACGAAGGTGCTTCCGCAAACTGTCCACGCTGCTCTGGGAATCTCCATTGGGAACTGAGCCCTCGGATACATCTGCAGGGCACAGACAGAGAAAACAGGGAGTTAGCACCACCCTGGCTTGGACTGGCAAGGGATGCAGGACAAGGACAGAGTGG
>NW_008665527.1:40191-44186 GCF_000695815.1 Acanthisitta chloris
GTAGCTGTGCCACTTCTGAGGGAAGGGGAGGCTGCAGGGACCCAAGGGAAGCCTCCTCCTCTCTGCCAGAGCAGCCAGACCGCTCCTGTGGGCTCTGTGGGACTCTCTTGCCCAGGATGAGTGAGGCTGTGGAGAATGGTGCTTGGCTCAGAGATGAGCTTCGGTTCCGCTGATTTTCAGTGTTAAAAATTGCCAAATCTCCATTGCTGAGCATAAAATGGGAGCAAAGCACAGCGATTAGCATCGCTAGAAGACTACTAGAGAGGTAGTTCATAGAGAAACCAGAGTGCTGAGGATGGACTGTGCCAGAGAGGGCTGAGGAAGACTGTAATGGAAAAAAGGCTCTCTTACAGCTTGAAAGGGAGTCAGTCTCTGTTGTAACTCCACAGTCCCATGAGAAGCTGTCACTGTTAAAATTGCCTTCTCATCTGATCATACCCCAGATGAGTCTTTTCATCCCCCTCAGATAACAGGAACAATCCTGTTTCTGACTCCATGTTTCATCAGGGACAAACCTGTCCTTATGGAGCATCTGTCCCATCCAACATACGTTGGTTTCTGTCCCATTTGCCTACATATAGCTCGTGATTTATCACAAACCATATCTCTGTTATAAAACTCCTTCAAAATGAGATGAATCTTTTTCTCTGTCAGTCCCCCTTCTTATCCAAAATGAATTATTGTACTACAAAACCTAGTCCTAGATTCCAGCCTTCCTGGTATTTCTTTGTTCTTACTAGGAAAATAGCGTTTTTCTGGAAGAAGTTTCCCCAGAAGTGGATCTCTGTCCCTGCAACAGCCCTCTGACACAGTCCAGTCTCACTACAGTGCCTTCTGCCATGTTCCAGGTGTCTGTCTCTCTGTTGTGCCATCCCACATCTCTTTCAGCCCACTCATCCCCTCTGAGGTGAGTCCATTATAAATGCCCTGCCCCATCCAAAGTGAATCTTTCCCTGTGATAAACCGTCTGATCACCTGCCTGGTTTTGTTTTTTTTTCTTTTTCCCTGTTATGCCCCAACCCAAATGAGGTGTATTTATCTCAGTTATAACCCCTTTTTATCTCAAGTGAGTGAGTCTCCTGCTATTAGCATCTGTCACATCCAAGGTGAGTCTGTCTGTTATAACCTCCTGTCCCAGCTGAAGTGAATCTTCCTCTGTCATAATCCCTCATCTCATCTGAGGCAAGTCTGCTCATTATAATCTTCTCCAGCTGTGCTGAGTATCTTTCTGCTGTCACATCTCAGCCTAACTTTGGTGAGCCTGGTTATAATCCCCTGCCTCATCCATGCTGATATACCTCTGTACCCTCCATACTGAATCTCTACCTACTGTGCTTCATCAGACACAAGCCTGACTGTCTTATCACCCTGTCTAACCTAAGATCAGGTCTTCCCTCTTGTGCTGTGACTATCTTCCTGCTTTTTTATTATTATTCCTCATACTTAAACCTTTCTTCATGAACTTCAGCCTCTGAATCTCAGAAACTTGCTGTCTGTCAAGAAATAGGTTGAGGGATCTGTATAGACCTTTTCCTTGCTCCATGCAGTCGTAAGGTGCTCATGGACACATGATGCTCCCAGGAGCCTGGAGTGACATTCATTGTGCAACATCCAGAACAATGCCACTCCACTGCTTCCTCTTTTAGCTCATGGATGGTGCCAAGATGGGTATTTTCCTGGCACACTTAATGCCCAACTGGTGGCCCAGAGTTATGACTGAGCCTGCTGCCTTCTGGCTATGAGATATATCCGTTTATAGGTGATTATATGATATGATATAATCAATAGTACATTATATACAGTAACGTAGTACAGTACCACTCGCAAGACCATAGAAAATATTACATATTGATTTGTCCCTGCCAGCAGCCTTCCCTCGAGCAGCCCCTTCTCTCTTTCTTTTCCACCCCAAGCCAGAGCACGGCTGTTTACTGGCACTGATCCCTGGCATTTTCTCCTCTCCACAGGCTTATTTGCACAAGGGAAAGTTCTCAGGTTCCTGAAATCTGGAGTCCATGACAGATTTGACTAAGAGAAAACAAAGCAAAGATCAGGCTTGGTGGAATGAACACTCTGTGTGTCAGTGCAGTTTTCATGTTTTAGATGGACTGGGCTGCAGGGGGTGGCTTTCAGGAGGACTAGGGGAGCTCTGATCCTCCCTGCAGAAAGCTGGCACAGAACTCCTGGGTTCAGATTCAGAAAAAAATGTATGTTCCTTTATCAGTGCTTGCCTCAACTTGTCTGCAGTCTGTGAAGCTGTTGGCCTTTGAGGATTTTTCCACATATACCAGTCAGTGTGCATGGCTGTGCACACCATGATGCTAATATACATGGGTATTTTTGCAGTAGATAATTATTCTGGTATTCTTTAGATTCTGCATCACCATACATGTCTGAGCAGGTGTTTGTCTGTGGCAGCTGATTTCGGCTATATTTGATTTTCAAGGATGGCAGCCCTACACTTTGCATGGTGTTTGATGTGAGTGGATGGGTGTACAGTACAACTTCCACTGACTGTCATTAAACTAGATTTTACCCTTAGTGAGTTGCCCTGGGTGGTTACACAGTTTAGTACACACATGCACACGTATTTGCAATTCTTGTCTGCCTTCAGAGCCCTGTGCACGTCTCCTGTGTGTGCACTGGCCATGCCTTTGTGTGAAGAAGCTGAAATCACAGCTTTCCCGAGTCACTGTAAGAGTCTCTTTTCCTTCATTTATTCAGGGGCCCTTCAGATCTTGACAAATCTGTCACTCTAAATTTGCGAGAGATTATGGTGCTCTCTGCCTAGCACGGAGAGAGGTGATATATGATATCTGCTGCCCCTATTGATTGCCTGATCTGGTGGCAGAGGGCTGGCGAAATGAACTTGAAATGAACATCATGCCTCAACTCATTGTGCGTATAATACACTACTTAATCCCACATTTTTGAGCCGCTATGGAATTCAATTGATCAATCATGTCCCTCTGATAGTACTGTTTTAGGGGTTATTGCTGCTCTGCTCACTGACCTTTCTATTTATTTATTTATTTGTGTCAGTGTGTGTGTGTGTGTGTGTGTGTGTGTGTGCGTGCGTGTGTGTGCCTGCACGTGCATATAAGGGTAAATGTGTATTTAGGGAACTCAGGATCAGCTGATGAGAAAAGATCTGCAGCACCAGTGGGAAATGAAAGAATGGGGTTAGATAAGAAATCAGAATGATCAAAGCAGGCAAATGGATAGGAAGGGGTGGCAAAGTTTTAAGGAGAAAGGCAATGCTTTAGTTTAGGTAGAAGTTCGGCACATGGCAGAGGGGACACTCTGCCATGGCCTAGGCTTTAAAATCTAAACAAGCAAAGAAACTTTTGACAGAGGCCTATAGGCTACCTTGGGCTGGATCTTGTCTAAACAGCTTGCAGTAATTTTGGACTTAATAATAGTAGGGTACATGAATCCCAAACTTCACAAAGCAATAATAGGAACTATGCATATAGATTTTACTTATAAAGCAGAGAAGATTTCACAGAGGTGATCCTGAAAGACAGATTTATGTGTCTTGTGTTGCTAACATTGAGATATTCACAGTCACAGATAATTTTGTTTTCAAAACCAAAGGATTTCAATTTCCCCATGTTTGTCTTCTAGTGTTAAAACCTATAGAGGATGTGTTTTCATTTTTTTCCCTAAAACTGCAAGGGACAGACACATCTGGTTTTAAATCAAAGTTGCAATTCTCATCTAAGCACATGACTCTGTGAGCTGGACTATCAGGAGAAGCCTCAAATAGTGTAATACACAAAGTATGGAAGCTGACAACCACATGAATATGAGCAAAGGTGGCAGAAAGGAGTGCAGAGGACTTTAAGGAAGAGATGGGTTCCATCAAAGGGCTGTGGGTACCAGTGAAGCAAGAGCTCATGGAGAAAACTTGAGTTGGGAAGGACTAGCAGTTCCCATAAGGAATGGCACTGTGGTGGGCAACAGTCACTTCAACTGATGAAGAACACTGCTAG
>NW_008665527.1:44210-83110 GCF_000695815.1 Acanthisitta chloris
CAAGAAAGCATGGAATGGGTGCTGGAGGAAGGGGTGGAGCAAGGCTTCAACTACGGTATAAGTATGGGGATGCCACCTAGGTAACTGTAGTAGCAGTACCATTAGGAAGCACCACCACATTTCCCAGTTCCTTTTTACTGGCAAGGGAAACTCTGTGGTATTGTGACACAGGGACACCTCTCTTCTAAATCGTAAGGATCTTAACAAACAGCTTGAGAGCTGTGGAGGAAGGGGTGGAGCAAGGCTTCAACTACGGTATAAGTATGGGGATGCCACCTAGGTAACTGTAGTAGCAGTACCATTAGGAAGCACCACCACATTTCCCAGTTCCTTTTTACTGGCAAGGGAAACTCTGTGGTATTGTGACACAGGGACACCTCTCTTCTAAATCGTAAGGATCTTAACAAACAGCTTGAGAGCTGAACCATGGCCTCGGTCACTCTGTCCCTCACAAAAAACCACACAGTTGCTGTCATTATGATCAGGACTGGCCTCCACGTGTGACAGGAAATATCTCTCCTCCCAAGGGGCTGCTAAGGGAGTGCACACAGCCAATGTTCAGCATAAACCCTCGACACAAGACACAGAAATGCTCCACGGATGTCACAGAAGTATCCTGACAGATAACAAGGAAATGCTGTGCCAGAGGACACAGAAACAACCTTAACTACATCTGAGACAGGGAATACGCCTATTAAATAGTTCCAAAACAAAGAGACATTCCCAGGTCTGGAAGCTACAAAGACACCATCATGTACAAGTAGCAGAAAGCAGCATAATACAGTTACTTCCCTGGCTACAAGTGACAGAGAGCACTCTTGCTCAGGGTGGGATGGGACTATCTCAATAACTCAGAAGTATTGCTGACACAGGGAGACCTTTGTGGCACAGAAACATGTAGGAAGGCCATGAGAAGCCGTGCAGCTGCCACACAAACATGGAGACACTGCTCTCTTTTGGGGCAGGGGCTGTTCCCATGACATCTCTGCCTGCAGCCTTGTGAGGCCCTGATCTCAGCTGGGGCCTCGCAGCGCTACCAATAAAAATCACAGTCATAATAAAAGCGAATGTGACTGGCATGAGAACTACCAGCCAGGTGACACAGCAGAACCCATCTAATTGTCAAGCCTCCAAGGGAAGCACATCTGTCTGATGCAGTGGTGCTGAGCCGGCTGCTGCGATGCTATCCCTCTGTGCCAGCGAGGCAACCCTGTCCTCTCCTGCACCATCCCTCCTGGGGTGTTTAACCCACAGCAGCTCTGTCCCACTCTCTGGGCATTCATGGCTACATGTGCTGCCCTTTTGTGTTAAAACTAAAAAAAATCCAATTTCTCTTTTTTCCCCCTCTGATGTGTTCCCGTGTGCCTGCACAGCCCAGGCCTGTCAGGCAGCTTTCCTGGCTGTCCCGGGGGCCCTTTCCCAGCACTGCCAGTTGTTGCAGTTTCAAACTCAATTGTTCTCCTCGGTACTGAGGCAAATGGAGTCATTAATTACCTTCTATCGGCTGGGCCGAGTTCAGAACGCGATCGATAGCCAGTGCTTGTCTCTGATGTGTTCCCGTGTGCCTGCACAGCCCAGGCCTGTCAGGCAGCTTTCCTGGCTGTCCCGGGGGCCCTTTCCCAGCACTGCCAGTTGTTGCAGTTTCAAACTCAATTGTTCTCCTCGGTACTGAGGCAAATGGAGTCATTAATTACCTTCTATCGGCTGGGCCGAGTTCAGAACGCGATCGATAGCCAGTGCTTGTCATTCACGGCAGCCAGCCCTGCGCAGACCCTCACGCTGCATTCAGCCTGGGTCCGGGAAGGAGCTCAGTGCTATCAGACCCAGGCTTCAAACCCTGGCCTCAAGCATCCGCTGGGAATAGCAGACCTCCTGCATCTGTGTCTGAGCTGACCCCCAGCCAAGGGAGAGATGAAGGACAAAGACCTTGTGCCGAGGGAGTGGATCACACATTTTCAGATGGTCAGAAGTATCTGGCACTGGTGTCCTGGTCTGCACAAGCTAATCCAGTCTGGATATCACAATGTTTCTAGCGGTTGTTTGCATCCTCAATAATTATTAAACTAATACTGTACCCCCCACAGTAAGGACAAGGGCAAGGACTGGCAGCCCTAATCTGGTGGTCTTTTCATCTGTGTAACTTTCTTGCCCTACTCAGTAGGGTTTAGAAAAGAAAGACTGTAAAATTTGGTTTACATTTCCTTCCTGAAGAATTTTTGCAGTCTTTTAGGCAGCATGAAAGAAGATATCATCTCTAGATGGGTCAGTGATTCAGCGTGTAGCAGCATGTAGTAGTGTTGCAAGAATTATGAGTGCTTTAATTGTGATAACTGGACTGGTGGGGAGAAAATGAACCTCAAATTCAGAAGGAAAGGATCCCAAGTGAGTGCAGAATAGAGATGACAGAGCATGGAAGGGGCTGGCAAGGTTCAGTAACAGAAGGAATGTTACCAGGTACCTATGCTGTGGTAGTGAAAGAAGATACTGTACAAGTTAAGGTTATGTACAGTATCCTGCAGAAATAGGCATAGTGGGAGATGAGTACTGGAGGATTATCACCTCGAGTAAGTGCATCAGCCTTCATGAACTCTGCAGTTGTTCAGATTTCTGTGTCCATTTGCCTCAAGGGAATCCACAAGCCTGAATTTCAGTATGCTAATTGATGGCATTGTGCTTGTCCACGTGTCTCTGTAATTTAAGTGTGTCAGCAACACATAAACTGTGTGTATTTGTTACTTGTATGCTTAGGCTTAGAGCATAAAGGCTCAGAAACAAAGGGATTTTATGTTTTGAAATGAGGGTATAGCTCAGATGAGGAATTGGTGAGTAAGGAAGGCTGCTCATGCAGGGAAGCGAACATGCCTGACCAAGGAAGAGTGAGATGTGTGCCAGTGCCTGACAGCTGGGGGCTGCAGTGCTTTTAACACGGGGGTTGTATGTGACTGAGCACCCCAAATAAAGCAGATGTGGGCAGTGCAGCTTTAATACAGGGCTTACATGAGCAAAAATGGCAATGCTCAATGAAAATGTAAATGTAATGAATTGTGTGTGCAAATGTGTAATGAAGTGTGTGCTCAGATCTGTCTTGGATTATCATGGGAGCATGCAAAGTGCATTTAAAGAAGTGAGTGTGTGTATTTACTACAGTATCTAAGTGTATGATTGCAAATTTGTCCAAGTGCATCTGGGAAACTGAGTCTGTACAGACTTAGGGTTGTGCGTTAGACAGTAATAATCAGCATATCCAGCCTTACTGAAAATGCCAGTAAAGGCCTTTCCAGGTATCAGAGTGCAAGCAGCTGTCTCAGATGTGTATACAACACATACTATAGCATGTGTGGGTGTTCAGATGAGATGTGTTAGCCTAGGTAGTCAAAGCTTGTGGCTTCTGTGTGAGCAGGCACTGCAGCTTTGTGACCTTTGGGTATGCTGAATGTGAGTGGGCAGAGTCTGCTCTCAGTCAGGTAGTTGCAAATACATAATTGTCTTACCTCAGAGAGTCACTGGGATTTATACCATTGTAATGAGGGACAGAGTGTGGGTCCCGTATCTCTCACTAGCACTATTAGGCTTGACTGCTAGACAGATAGAAATGCAGCTGCCTCCAGGACCCAGTACACTTGCTTTGTTTATGCTGGCAGAGTAGCAAGCAACACTCTCACACTGTGGACCAGTCAGCATAAATCTGTAAGTCTCTTGCATTCAGTTGTTACACTGATTTACACATCCTGAAAGTTATCAGAAGGGTTATCCTGATTTATGCTGCTGTGGTGTCCACAACACTGCCTTTAGTGCAGTGCCCTCAGGGAGAGCTGCTGCTGCAGGAAAGCAGCAGCTCCAGAAGCTATGCTTTCCCTCTGCCAGAGCAGAAGATGTCCTTAGCGTCATTGGCATGACTGAGCTCTCTTCTCTAATCTTCCTAAGCCCATTTGTTGGGGAGCTACTTCTTGGCAGGATCCCCCTTGGCGAGCACATAAAATGGGGTGGCTTTTGTTAGCTCCAAAGGACAGAAGCAACACAAAAAATTACATTGCACGCAGCCCTAACTATGCTTGTTTAGAGAAACTGCTTGCATTTATGAAGTCTTTGGTGCGGAAAGCAGGGTTGCAAATGACTGCATCAGAGCGACAGTAAAGGCCATTAATTTCCTGTTATGTTTTCCTGTGTTGGGGGCTTTATTAATTTAATTTTACACTGTCGAACAACAGCGAGCGCTGACACTGCCACACTTGGAGGGTTTTTTTTTCTCAAGCAGTGCTTTGCCTGACATGCAAATCAACACTGCTATCAGAACAGCTAGAGACAAGGGAGGGAGCACAGACCTGGACTGTCCCTATCCAGTTCCATCTCCCAGTTTCTGGGAATCCCTGAAATTCCAGTGGAGAGCACAGGCACCCGAGAGGACATCAGTGCTAGGTCTCAGCAGATCTGGGTCACACCATGGACACGTCTAGTGCACAGTCTAGAAAATATGAATCCTTCTTTAGCCTGCAAGGTTCCATTGGCTTGATTCCCCAATAGCATGCCTCTTAATACATCCTTTCCTTTGGTTTCCCTTGCTCTAGGCTTTCCCTTCCTTTCATTCCACCTTATTTTCCCCTCATATACACTTTTACCTTAACCTCACAAGTTAAAGAAATCTGTGCCTGCTCCTGAGCCAGATGCTAGTGAATCATGTTATTGGAAGCTCTTCTGAGTCAGCACTAAACCAGTGCTCAAAGCAGAGTGTTTTTAGAGCTGCCATTTTTGACGTGCCATAAAACAAAGGCTCCAATCACTCAGAGTCATTAAAATTCCCATGGCATTTTTTGCAAGAGTGCAGACATTAACCTGGCTGTCCTGAACAAAATCCAGCCTGAGTGATTACCCACAGCATATCTTAATTCTCCTGTGGTTTCATTTGGACATGGCACAGCAAAATTTCACAGTTGATGCTCTGTATTGTTCAACATCTGCCATGGTCCACCTGAGAGTGAGCCACATTTCAGTAGTAAATGAGATCTTAAGAATGGGAAGGTTAATAAACAATATATGGTACAGGATGGATAATTGTGAAATGCCATGCAATGGAAGAGCTACAGGCTTGTGATATGCAGCAATCTGCTTGGACTGTCACCATGCAAACTCTCTTTTTGGTTTTTTGTTTTGAATGCTCATTCCTGTAATAACTGTAAATCATTAGTAAAGTAATTTGTCATCTTTCTGCATGAGCTCATGTAAAGGCCTTTACTGGTATATGAAGGAGCCTATACTGATATGACCTCTATAAGACGTATGTTGGAGATTTGTTCCAAATTGTGAGAAGTAGTCTCCAGACAAGAAAGGCCCAGTCATGGGCAGCAATCAGTTTCACAAAAAAAAAGAGAGCTGTACAGAGAAGAGCCATAAGTATTTTTGAGGGTTAGCTAGTGGGGTATTGGTTTTAATTTGCTGGGATTTAGTAAAGCTGTCCCAGACTCTAGAATAATTCTGATCTTCTTGCTAAGTCAACTCTTCTATTCAAAGCCTACTTCTTCTCAGACTAGATGCCAAAAGCCAAAGCAAAAGAGCAGCAACTCCTTTGGGAAACCAGGCATGGAAGTATACCTGTCCTTTGTTATAAAGCCTTTTCTAAAGCATTTAAGAGAGGACTATAAAACACTCAAGATTGATGGGCGTTTCATGCAAAATAACCACCTCATTAAGATTTAATCAGATGTCTACAAATCTGCTCCAATGCAGATTCCCTATCTTGAAAGCAGAATAGCACCTCTGAGCTCACAAAAAAAGGCAGGGCCAATGAGAGAAAGAAATCCTCACCTGCTGCACATCCAAATGGAAACAGTGATACCCATGACCTAGCTCCTGTTCTGGCACTGTGCTCCTGTGTGTTTTCCTGCAGCTGTTGACCTGTGTGGGGAGAGGACTTTTTATCTTGAACCCAATGGGATGTAAGCAGTAGTATGCTTGGATGGATGAAGTAAAAGCAAAAGGAAAATGTGGATCCAGACATTAATTTAGGCCCCTTAACAAAACTCTGGCATTTTAAAGACCCTTAAGATGGGCATGAATTGCATTTGACACCTATTCAAAGTATCCTTTATTTTATCTAATTGATGCCTGGGAAAGTCACCTTCAAAGAATTACAAATGGAGACAGACAGAAGACAGACATATCTGCTGTGTCTCTATAGATAGATACAGATATGTATCTGTAGCTGCTTCTTTCAGGCCATCTACTGTTAACAGAGTTGTCCTTCACATGCAAGGTCTTAGAGCTTAGCCTAGTCTCTGCAGGCCAACAAAAATTCCTGTTTGTTTCAGGTCTTGCTTGGCAGCTACAGAGATAGCTGGAGGAAACCCAGTGCTTCCTGAAACGGTCTTGCAACATCCACTAACTGCACATTTCTTTAATGCACGTTCTGGTGACAAAATAAAACACACTGGTTTTTCTTTCTTTCTCCCCTCCTTGCCTCCCTGCCCCTCATCTATCCAACCAAAATTTTCACAGGCTAATCACTTGGAGAGATCTTGTTGCTTCCCCTTGGGATCCAGTGAAACAAGGCTAGAGGATCTGATACTATCACTTAGGGAAGGAAAGAGCTCCTGCTTTCTTTCCAAACAGCAACAGCAGCAGCTCCCATTTTGGGAGGAGAGATTTCTCAAGCCCTGACTGAGAACAAGGTGCTTAGTGTTTTCCTTTAGCACAAGAAGACACTCCTCTATAGAAATGATTTACATCTACGAACAGCAAGCAATGTTTAACGTTACATTGATGTAGACTTGGGAATGCAGAGATAGCCAAATTAGGACCTAATTGGTGCACTGGGGATTGACTGTTGGGCCCTCTTGGCTGCTGGGATGTGATTGGGAAGAGAGAGAGAGAAAGACAGGGAGAGCGCAGGAGCCATCCTCCGCCAACGCCTCTCTAAAGGTTGGGATTCCTGAGGCCGCTGCTGTCTAGTGCTGTCAAGGTCAGCAGGTTCGGGTTCACTGAACGGTCAGGATGGTTTGAATTACTGGCACTGCCTGCCGATTCCTCCGCTGATCGTGATCCGTCTTCCAGCACCAGCTGCAGGAAGATGCTCCCCAGCCATGTGCTGTGCACGGTGTGGGGCACAGAGAATGTTGGAGCGGCAGATGCTCTTGTTAAGAGGATAAGTTTTAGGAAGATTTAAGGAGCCAAGGCAATGCTGAAGAAAGTCACATACTCCATGCTCTGAGCATGTGGAGACCAGGTTTCCAGAAAGAGCAGTTCTGATCCACTTTTACCTGGACACCTGCCCCCTGCAAGCTTATTTCTTTCATGAAAGTTAGGAGGATGGCTTGAACATGGCATATCAAACCCTTATGGGGTGAAAAACCTGTTGATGAATATTTATATCCAACTCTATATAGGTAGAATGCTTAGTGAGCAGACTTGCATATTAGTATGTGAAGTCTTTATAAAAACCACACTGCTTGGACATTTTCTCCTCAAATACACATAGCTGCATGACCAGGCTAAAAGGCAGGGGTAGCCAGCATGTTCCTACAAGGCTGTCTGCAGAGAGCACCAGAAGGTGCTCAGGAAGCTGACTGTCAGTGTGCCCCCCAAGCAGGCAGGCTTGGAGCTGCTGAAAGGGACTTCACCAGAGCAGGTGGGGAGAAACTGTGTCTGCAGGGCTGTGAGTTTGCACAGAGATGTGTGTCTGGGGTGGTACCAGCATGCAGTTGAGTGCCTACTTGCAATGTGTGTGTGTGTACTGTACACATGTGCTGTCCAGGCACCCATAGCAGCAGTGATAGCACAAGTAAGCACGTGAGAAAGACTGTGGCAAGAAAGTGCAACAAAAGGGAGTCAGAAGAAGACTGAGGGCTGTGTGGAAGTAGTGTCAGGTGTTTGTCTTTGACAAGAACATCTCCACAGGCATTATTGACTGGCTTTCAATGAAGTTGCACTACAGAGATATCTGGCCCTCTCAATCTGTAAGCTAGAGTGCTTACTCTTGCTTCTTGTTCTGAGCTTTGTTGTGTACCACTGTGAGTCAGTTATCTCCTGGGTGCAGTGAGCTACATGTGTCTATAGCTATGTATAGACAGCTTTTGTACTCACACCTCTGTGTCTGCTTACCACACACATTTCTACATCTGTTAAAAATTCTGTGTAGTGCTGAGAATGGAGCTGCAAGGGGCTGCCCATACCTGGTGCCCATACATGAGGCCTCTTGCACAGCACTCTCAGTGCTCACCAAGACATGGAAGAGATCAGGGTTGATGTCATGCAATTTTCTCCATAGAAGGGAAGCCTCCATCTGCTCTAAGGTCAGCAAAGGTATTCTAAGCAAGTTCTCTGTGTGACCTGGTCCCTATGCATTAGGAAATATGTTGTGCCTACCATCATCTCTGCTCTTGTCTCCTCTCCCAGTTCCCTTTTCCACTGCAGAGCAACGGGCTATGGCAGGAGGGGTCAGAGGCAGTGCCCAGTATCGTGCTGGTTTACATTAATGAGATACACACAGTGTAATCCAGCAATGGAATCAGCTCTACAAAAGGAGGTAATAGCAGGCTGCCATGAACAGAGCAGCTCAGGTAATTGGTTTATCTATCTAGAAGCAGTAGTAGCAATCTCTGCACAGACAGAGTAGCAGTAAAGTCTCTTCCTTAAGGCTATTTCCTTTGTCTTTTCAATTGCTTGCACATCCATGTGAGATAGAGAGAGAGAGAGAGAGAGAGGAAGAGAGAAAGAGCTAGAGAGAGAGAGGGAGAAATGTTAATTTGTGAATTAATGGCTTTTCTCAGCGGAATTGTAAATTCAAATGTCACCTCACAGGGTGACACTACGCTGGGCTGCTGAAGAAGCAATGATAAGATGCCCCCCATCCCCATGCCTACATATACTCATGCCCCTCCCCTCCCTGAAAGATAGCTAGGAAGTGGAACATGCTACTTTTAATTTGCAGTAACACCACAGCAGAGGGATGCAAGAATGACTGCTTTCCAACCCTCCCTTCCACAACAAGCCGGGCCACATCTTTCCCTTTCCACCTCTACCTCCTTCCAGCCCCTCTTCAACCCCTCCCATTTTAAACTGAGTCCAAGACAACACATTATCTCAACTCCCCCCACCCCAAACTAATCAAAGGATGAGCTAAGGGAGGGCTCTTTAGAATGGATGCCTCTGCAACCCTCTCCTCTCCTGCAATAATCAGGTGAATTAATGACCCTGAAGTTAAAGTGAGCGCTGATACTCAGGCGTTGTGCAGCGTAGGGGAGAAAGCCTTCATTGTTTTCGAGCAGGAGGCGGGCAGCAGCAAGGGAGATTCATGGATGGAGATTGAATATGCAATTTTCTTTCACCTTGCCAAGAGCTGCCCCTGGGCTGTGCCTGGCCTAAATTTTTTTTTCCTCTTGCCATCTCTGCCTTATCCGGCCCTCCCACCTCCCTTCCATTCTTTCCAGAAAATTACCTTCAAAATTGATTTCCACTTTTACAAACAAATATAATGGGAACATGAGGGGGAAAAAAAATCTTGGGCTGTGATGAATTAGGGCTGTCAGGTGCTTCCAAGTCTCCTTTGTTTTTGTTTTACTGCCTGTTAGGTTCTTTGTTTTTCCAGGAACTGGGAATAGTGCCCCTGTCCACATAGTCCCTATAGTCCATGGCTACCATCACCTGATGTCATCACTGTGTTATCGCTGCTCTCCTTCACTGTGAGCAAACAGCCACTGCTCACAGACTGCCCCAACCCTTCACACCAGGATGCAACTGATCCCTTCAGGGAGATACTGTGATGGTGTCCAGGCTCCTATAGCCATGGTACAGGTCTGTTGATTTGCCTCTGATCTTCTTCACCATGCTCCTTCCATTCTCCCTTGCCTTATTCAGCAGATTCAGTTGATGGAGATATCCCAGCTCTCCCTGTTCTGATAGATCAGCCTGGGTCATCGGCATGTCACCTTGATCCCTGTTTTGTCTCGGTGCCATATCACCTTGATTCCATAGCAGTATTGTCCTTATGTCTCATTAGCATGTCACTTGACCCCAAAACAGTGTCATCCCTCTCTCTCACTGTCATGGAATCCTCATGCACTGTTATACCAGTCACCAACAACCCTCTAAAGTACCGTTTGCCTGCACATTGCCAGCTATTTCTGATTCCTGTTACAGTTTAGTTTGTCATCTACTGTGCATTAACCTGGGATCCTCATGGATCCAGGCACCATGCTCCCTCTGACTCTCATACTCTTCACATCCATGAAAAAAATGTCACTTTCCTGAATGCAGACAGACCTGGTGTACAACTCATCTAGAGTGAGCAAGAAGATCCAGAGAGACAGGCACCTAGCAAAGCTAGGGAGCACCCTTGGCACAGGTGGACATGAGGAGCAGGCAGAGATGCTGGGAGGAGCTGTAGCTGCCTGACTCCTTTTGACATATAAGCTGCAACAACCCCTCCCAAGATCAGTCAAAAAGTGGAAGGAGAAGGTCTAACCACAAACTAAATACCCATAAATAGTCAGACAAGCACAAGTTCATGGTACTCACACAAATAAATGTAAAGAAAAGTTCTATGCATAAGTAAGACCCACAAAACATAGCCAATAACATTTAAAGACACAAGAATGCAAACTGGGACACAAGAAGGTACTAATGCAGGTGCATGTCAATTAAATGTAATTTCTGAATAAACAAATAACTTACAAAAGTATACATACACTAACTAAATGAAAACCTGGAGCTCAAAGTCATTTCCTTAAATTCACATATACAACATCAAATCATGTAAACAAATACAAACTATTTGCATAAATAAACAGCCTTCATACAGGCAAGAACAACCAATATTTATATATACAACATACACACAAATATATAACCTCAATGCAAATACACATCTGTACAAACTATATACAGAAGTGCACAGCACTAACAGGCTACATATTCATATCCAGCAACCCCAAAGATACAGTGATACTCCAAGTATGTAACAACACATACACTCAGAATATACATAGAAATATACCACGTTCACATATAGGCTCAAAATGTGAATACAAATACCTGACATTCATAGGAATACATAGCACTAATACTGAGCCATACATGCCCAGACATCCATATGATCCACAGTATGCATTCTCCTACTAGGCAATATTATACAGAGCTTAACATCCACATTTTCCAGGTCTCCATAGGCATGCACAAAAATACGGGTCCAACCTGCCACTCGCACCAGTACATAAGCACAGATAAATAGAAACCAGTGATCCTAACACAGAAATACAAAAAACAAACAGGCGTGCATTCCTAGAGACACAAATACACAAGCAGAGATGCACACAAATACAGCTGAAACCAGACCAGCTTGTCTTCAGGTAGTACCAAACCCTGCCAAACTAAGCAGCACTGTAAGCTTCAGAAGCAGAGCGTTCTGTCCAAACTGCTTTCTGTGATGTAAGCTGTTAACTCTCCCTTACCTGACTTCCTCCTGAGGAATGCGTACCCCCCAAACTCCCAGGGTGTGTGCAGACATGCTCACACAAGCACACTGTATCCTGTATCTCTTGCTTACAGACTGATCTCCAGATTCATGGTGCAGCAGCCCACATTTCTGACAGTGCTGTGCTGCTTATTCATTGTCCTTTCCTTTGTCCATTTCCCCCCTCCTCTCTTTTCCCACACATACTCTCCCTTTTCTGACCATCCTCCTGCAGTTTATTTAGAGAGGTGCAGGATGAGTAGCAGGTGCCTTTCTTATGTCCTTCCAGGAGTCTCACCAGCTAAAGACTCTCAGGAGGGAGAAATGGGTGGCTGCTGAGAATAAACACCCTCTTCAATTTATATTTTCACCTAGAATGAAATAGAGTGTTACCTACACTTGTGTGTATAAACGCAGTGAGCCTGGAAGTTCCCTGTGACCACTCCTGCTTGCAGTGATACACCATGGCTGCAACCTGTCAGCCACTGGAAAGTCAGCCACACTGCATAAAACACAGTCACAGGGAAAGTAGGAGGAAGACACTGTGAGAGTGTGAAACACTCCAGAAACTGCTCATTCTGTCTGCACAGCCATAAACTGCTGGATGCACAGCCCAGAACTGTGTGTGATGGTTGGAACATGGGGTTAGCACCTGAGGCAATGTAACTGCATGTGTCTCCAGTGTCATTAAGACTATCACTGACCTGCAATAAAGCAGTCATATAGAATAACACAAACACATCAGCTGCAGTGACAAGAAATCACAGCATGAAACAATGCAGTCACACCACAGACAGTAGTGCTCTTCTGTCACCTGCAGGGGTCCAAACACAGCCTGTTGTCTTCAACAATACAACGGTTTTGGGAGAACAGAAATACTTGTAATATGCCCAGAGATGAACATACATCAGGTCATGACACAGTCAAGTGGAATGACTCACTCATACTCTTTGCAAAAGTATGCAGGCAGCATAGGAAAATGAATCTATTTCAAGTTAAGGGCCTCTCTGCACTAGACAACTACAGCACTAGTAAAGCATCATCATACTGCAGATGACAGCATAAGCACACTGTGTCCTGAAACAACCCCAGTATGCTTTGGAACACTAATATCAGACTTGATACCAGTCTCAGTGCGACACTGTACTGACATAGTTGTATTGACTTCACTGTCATGGCCAGGTGACAATCTGTTCTCAGCCAACCTCTGCACTAGACAACTACAGCACTAGTAAAGCATCATCATACTGCAGATGACAGCATAAGCACACTGTGTCCTGAAACAACCCCAGTATGCTTTGGAACACTAATATCAGACTTGATACCAGTCTCAGTGCGACACTGTACTGACATAGTTGTATTGACTTCACTGTCATGGCCAGGTGACAATCTGTTCTCAGCCAACACATTACAACAGCTGCAGTAACAACTATATGAGTTGCCGTGACAGTACAGTACAACCTGCACCAGTGTACCAACAATTACCATATTGAAACAACCTTACTGCATGCAATGATGCAAATACACCACAAGAAACAATTCAGTCACCTCTGTAAATTGTAATGGCCTTGAGTGTAATGGGGCAGCATAGCAAGCAGTGATATACTTAATCTCATTATTAGTGTCACAAATCTACAACCTATAGTGATACAGTTACAACAACAGGATTACCACAACCACACTGCCTGCAAACATATTGGCGCCACTCACAATGACACAAAGTCACCTGAAACGTCATAACTACATCTCCCAAATTATATTTTCATTGTCACTCCAAACAACACAAATGGGATCGTACTTGCAGTGGCATACTCAGTCACTGTGTATCTGCTAAAAAACTCAGGCACATCACACATCCCTGCACTACTTTCCACTTTAAGAATCGAGTTCCAAATTTTCTGCAAGGCAGCCTATGTCCTGGGGCAGTATCTTAAACTTTTTTCGGGACTGGGACTGTCACAGATCTCCCTGCCTCACACTCCATCTGAAGGAGGCATTTTTAACTTCCCAAAAGGAAAACGAGATCATGCCCAGGGAGGAAAATCCCCAAGCTGAACACTGTCAAAACCCTGCTCTGCAGTCAAGAGTCCTCCCATTTGGAGAGAGGGAAGAGAAAAACAAAACAAGAGTAACAAAAGCAATACTTCTCTGTAAATGGCTTTATGGTTATAACAGTCAGAAAATTATCTGTGCAGCACCAAAGAGAAGGGCAGTGACACTGCCTACCCTGCAGCTACAGGACTAACAGTACAAATGCTCCTAGCTGCTAGTAGGCAGCACCCTGTTCAGCATGGCTTAACCCCATTTTGAAGAGTATGGGGAACCACCTGCACTGATACAGCTAACAATCCTTGGAAAACACCACCACACTCGCCAAAATTTTGGATACCCTTTACTGTCCTCCTACACTGGTGCAGCCATACATTGCTGGGCATCAATGCAAATCACTAATCATCAAAATGACAGGTAAAGAAAGGAAAGGAGGAACTTCTGCCTTCTCAGGTTTGCTCCTCCATCTCAGCTGGGCATTCCTTTACTGCAAACAGCATGAGTATTATTGCCACTTACAGTAGCAATCACTCTGTCCCCACCTCTCCCACAAACCTACTGCTGATATTAGCACTGATCACACTAACAAGCCTGTGGGTTTTATTACTACTGATACTAATAATACTGGACACATTACGTCTGCTCCCACCAATAACAGGCTGCAGATATGATCCCTGCTAATGCCGATAATACTGGGGGATATTATCTCTGCCATTGTCAGCACTGCAGATATTATTGCCAGTAATGCTGTCAAATACTACAGATACTGTCAGGGACCAAGATTAATAAAGGTGAGAACATTCCAGCACAAACCTCACTGGAAGATGAATCCCAAATGAGAATTTGAGTTTATAGAGGAAGTCTGTTTGTGGCCTGTTACGAAGAGAAGGAGCTATGTCTCGTAAGAACGGTTTTGTAAAAATCCCCGAAAGTTTCATCCAGCTGAAGATGCTGTGACATGCAGACAGAAGTTTGATACATCGTTTTCATGTTATCTGATTATCTGTCTATATTTATCCATCTATCTATATGTGCTTCCCAGTATGAGTGATAGTAATTTTTCTTAGTGTCTCTGGATCACCCCAGTTCTCACTCTTTTAGCTATCAATGAGGGCATTATGAAACATCA
The DNA here is from genome assembly GCF_000695815.1 of Acanthisitta chloris. Taxonomy (NCBI): domain Eukaryota; kingdom Metazoa; phylum Chordata; class Aves; order Passeriformes; family Acanthisittidae; genus Acanthisitta; species Acanthisitta chloris. The sequence goes on from NW_008665527.1 coordinate 58,829, forward strand.
AAAATATATGCATATTATTTCCCTCCTTTATCCTTCTGAACTTCATATTGCTGCTCCTTAGTCTGACAATGACCCTGCTGGGTATGGTTGGACTGCCATCATGGCATAATAAAATACTAGGATTGTGAAGAGCCAGGAATTCCTGTTTTCAGACACAGCTTGATAGAGCAAGACTCTCTGTGGTCTTGATAAAGTCATTACATGCTGCAAGGCCAGTTCTGCCTTTGGAAGATGATGAATACAAGTGCTGGGGAAGGTCAGAGGGAAGTTACAGCAACACTGGCAGTGCCCATAGACTACAAGAAATGGCACACACTGTGCTACACAAATGATGGTGAACATTTTCAGACAAATTATTTAAAATATCGTAGGAAACCAACTCTGTCTAATCTGTCACAGAAGTCAGAGGGTTTTCAATCACTGGTCAAAAACTGAAACAAAAGGAATACATGGTCTTGATGGAGCAAATCCTGACCATCCTTCCTAGGCATTCACCTAAGGAGGACATTCTGAGTTTTGAGGAAAGACTTGTGTGCAGACGGTTCCTTGTTGTGACTAGTAGATACTCAGAGGCACTTCCCTGCTAGCTCTCTCTCAATGCCATAGGCTTCCCAGGCCACCCTCACAGTTGCAACCAGCACATTTGGTAGGTTGGGATTTCCACTCTACCCTCAAACTCCCTGTGAGGGACACACCTGGCTGTCAGCGTCCATCTCTGAGCCCACCTCATGCATCCGTCTGGCTCCTTCTGTCCAACTCGGGAGTTCTGCTACATCATGTTGACACATAATTATCTCTCCTCTTCTTAATCATCTGTGCTACTGTCTAATGTAGGCACCAGCTGCAGCAAAGAGGACCTGGGGGAGGGGGTGTGCTCAGATAGAGGCTCCTCTGTCTTTCTCCCACCCTGTTCCCCCCAGCCACTACAGGGGTTGCTAACAAGGGTTTCAGAACTGGGGATTCAGGAACAGCCTGGTACTTCCCCCTTTCTGCTGAACTGCATTCCTCACAGAGGAATCCTTGCAGGAGAGCCGGTCCACCAGAGCAGAAAGAAAGAGAGAGCTGTGCTGCTTCTTCTGCTTCCTTTAGGGAGGAGCCACTCCCTAAATGCTGGGAAAGTAGATGTGCAAAGCTCATAAGGGCTTTTCAATGCAAGAATAAACCCAGCAGTTAAAAAACTGTAACGAAACAGTGTTCAGAAGCTCTGGGAAATACTGAGTAGGTGTATGCATCCAGCATGAGCATGAAAGAAATACTTGCATTGGATTTCTTGCCCGACTTTCCTAATCCCCATCTCAGCTAGGAACAATCAGAATCCTCAGAGCTACAGGGAAGATTGCCCAGGAATGAGTGTAGGTCACTGGCTTTGCAAAACCTCCCCTTGGACCCTTCTAGCCTCAGGATCCAGTCCTGCAAAGTGATGATGTCTTTTGGCAGTTCTTAAGGCTAGTGTGAACCCAGATAACTCAATTCTTGGTTAGGGATGTTCAGCAGCTGGCTGGGGGTCGCATGTACGGTTTCTCTTGGACAGGAGAACAACATCTCCCTGCAGCAGATATCTGGGATGGCAGGATGAAGCCTGTTCTCTAAGGCAGTTGCAACCACGTCATTTAACTCCCACCTAAAACTCTGAGAACTAATGACAAGCAATATCTCTAGGACTGTCTGGTACCTTTTTGATTCCTAGTGAAATATGTGGGCTCTTGGCCAACAACAAGTTGTTGCAGAATGTCAGTTGCCTTTCATAAGTTGAATCTGGGATGAATTAAGGACAGACACAGAGAGTTGTTCTTACTGTCAATATATCATTGTGAAGTGTCACAGTCTTAGATGGCTACTTGGTTGTTTCAGTGTTTAATTGTACTGTTCCAAAAAAAAGCTCAAGTTCTGAGGCTGGAAATGACTGTGTGGCTGCATCTAAGGTGGGATGATCTTTCCAGGTATAGCCTGAATAGCTGCTAAAGCCAGATTGAACTGCTTCGTTTCAAATGAGATGTGGAGGCACCATGTTGAGAGCTGGTGATCACCACACTGACTGTATGAGAACACAGACTCACAAAACCCCCAAATAACTGCCAGGAGATCCACACAGCCATTAGAGAAACTTGTCATTCAGTTTGAGATGCCTCTATTTCCTGTACATGTAATGATGGCAAATGCTGCAGGAGTTTGGAATACTTGCAGTCTCTTATTCCTGACGGTTTTTGACTTTGAGGCATTGACTCAGCCCTTCCATTGCTACGCTTTTCTCTTAGCTGGGCCCTACTGCCATCTAGCTGGGAAATGGATCTTCCTCTGGGGCCCGATCCAATTTCCAATGACATCAGCAAAAATCTTTCCATTTGCTTTAATAGAAGCTGGATTGAGTCCTTGCCACTAGTTTTACTTCATATTATGGAGAAAGGGGACATGATGACTTTCTTTTATTCTTAGGATTATTGTGTTTATTTGGATTAAAATCTTGCACATGTGAACCTCACCAGAACCACTGCTGATCAAATTACTAGCAAAACCCAAAAATGTAGCATCCCTCTCAGGAGAGCTTTCTCTTCTCACCACGTATCACAGAGAACTCTCATGTTCTCTTGCACTGCACAGCCTTGGGGCTAAAGCACACACAGAACACTGAGCCACCTGTACTCCTTCCACACGACAAGCAACAGTGGAAAACAACATACCCAACAAACTGGTCAGCACTACTCTTAGAAAAGTTCACCTCCCGACCCTCAATTTTTGAATGCATTGAATTAAAAGAACAAAGTTAAAGGAAAAGATTTTAAAAGCCACCATAAGAGCACCAAGACCTTACCTATCCCTCCTGACTATCTAGACCCGAGGCTCCAGCTTTTGATTTATTTCAGGATTCACTTTGCCCCGAGTCCTTTCCAGCAGGTAGGAAGCAAAAGCAGATCACTTAATCCTATTTCCTTAGAAATAGGATTTCCCTAGCAAGAGACTTAGAAAACAGCTTTAGGCTCACAGTACTCAGAAGACCTCCTGTTCTGCTTTCAGACTATTGCAAGCATGGCAGTTCTGCTGTGGTAGATGCTACCCATTGAAAACTGGGCCCTTGTGATCACCAGCTAATGTAGCTCGTGGCACATCATAGGGCAGGAACTTGTTTGCAAGGGGAATGAAAGATAACTCCCACATTGCTGGTGCTTTTCCGAGATGGAATTTTGGTTGAAAATGAGTGAGTTGGGGAAACCATGTTTACCCACAGTTCAAAGTCCGGGAACCTGCTGGCACCTGGGGAGTTCAGTTCCAGCCATTTCCAGCAGTGAATGAACTTGGGATCAGCTCCAGCAATGGAGACGGCTCTCTGCCTGCTGAGCAGATGTCTGGAGACGCAGCCTGTCATGAAAGGGCCTCGGAAGAAGAGCATTCCAAGCCAGCAGGGCAGTGGCGGGGAACTGGTCTCTTGCTAAAACTGATCTAGCCCTTGGAGCAGCTGCAAACCTTGGCCTGAAATTGGAGCCTGTACATGGGGACAAAGAATATAAAAGGGAGGATGAGCTTCTCCCCTCCCCCTACCTTCATCACGTTTCCTCTTCTCGCCATTCGACCGAGGAATCCCCAGGATCCCGTTAATGGAGTAAGAGCCCACTGGATCATTGGAGGCACTGGAGACGGGAGGGGATGCTGTGCTGGGCACTGGACAAAAGGAAAAGGGAAAAAGGGCCATGAGGAGAGCAGCACAGCACTCAGGGATCCCCAGCTGAAAGCTATGCATGCCACCAGTCTCACAGGAAAGCCTGGGCACTAAGCAAACTCCCAGTCCCTCACACTGAAGGACTTATACTCATTCTACTGCATCCCAGCAAAGCTGCATCACAGCTTTGCTTGTCCATTTCTATACCATAGCTCCACAGCCTTCCAGTACAGGGCCATTAATTACAAGCAAGTGTATTCCATCAAGAAGCTAAACCTTGTTGTTACATCCCATTTCAGAGCAGGCTTCCCACTGCATGCCAAGGTAACTGAGTGCAAAGCTGCATAGGCCACATTCTCTAGTGACTTCATAGTCCATCCATATTTTACCAGATCATTTCCTCTCAGCATTTTTTCACCAGGAGTGCACAGGAGTTCTGTCTTAGGTAGACCAGTCTCTTGCATGCCCACCCAAAACACTCATTGAAAAATTACCTTCTTAGCATAAGTTAGAAGCACATCAGTATTGGGCTAATAAATTCAGCTCCCTACTAGAACAACTGGCGAGTTGATGATACATACTACTACCCAGATTAATGAAAATCTAGTGACCTCCTTTTGCACTGACCAATGTCAATTGACAGAATCCTCCAGCCACTCAGGACAGTCCAAGATTGCTTGTGAATTTCAAGTATATCAGAAATTACAAGTTATCTGGATTAGAAAAGATCACTTCATGATAATAAGGCATTTAGAGCGCAGAACAAGTAGAGCTGTGCATCCAGCAGCCATGGCTGTTATGTCCCAGTGTGTCCCGGTAGTGGAGAGAATATCCCAGTTCTCTTATAGGCCACTACTCATCATTCAGTCCATAAAGCACTGATCTGAAGCAATCAATACCTGCAATACAAGCCTTCCAGGATGGAGCAGAACCTGTCAACACTATCCAGTGTAGATCCACACTTCCCAGTACATCCCAGAGCAATGAGAGATGCCAGTAGAAGCCCTCACAGTCACTATCCCAGCTCAGCCAAGCTGAGCTTTGCAGCTCAGCTAGACATTGTACTACTACCAGCTAGACATTGCACTACTTTTCCAAGAAGGAGTAATATCTGCCAACTCTATCTGTTGTGATCAGTGATTCCCAGTCCAGTGAACAAGTCCAGATTAAAAGGGAATCCAGAAATGCTTTTCCATACTAGCCCATTTATTCCATTGTGTTCCTGAACACAGTTTCTGTACAGGATTAAATCTACCAGATCTGCCACATGTAGACCAGCACTTTCCAGTAAATCCTTGTGTAGCAACAGATTCTCAGTAACCAACAGATCTAAGACAGTGTCTTAGGCCACAAATAAGCCACTGCATTTCACAGTATCCCAGAATACTGCATGTTTTTTCCTGCTCTGATTTGTAACTGGATATAGCTATGCTGGCAACAGCAGACATATCCACCATACAGCCCACAGAATGAAAAGTACCTCATCACACACCTAACACAGTATGTCTGAACAGACTAGGAGACATTTGGTCACTTTACTACAGCCTCTATCTTCTGTTCACCTTAATAAACCAGCAAAACATCTCCCCCACCAAAAAAAAAAAAAAAAAAAAAAAAAAAAAAAAAAAAAAAAAAAAAAAAAAAAAAAAAAAAAAAAAAAAAAAAAAAAAAAAAAAAAAAAAAAAAAAAAAAAAAAAAAAAAAAAAACTAAGAAATGGACCCATTTCAGGAAAGGAAGAGAATCAAAATTGGGAGAGAGAGGGGCGAAAGAGAGTCAGAATAAGAAAGAGGCAAAAGGTGAAGACTGGTGCTTAGACGGGACAACAGAAAACACTTCTCTATAGCAACATGAAGGAGAAAGCATGAATGTAAAGTGAATGTTAAGGCAGAATCACTATGGGCAGATCCCTACCTTGAGCTAGTTTCTCCATGATTCCCTTCTCTGCAATGCAACAAGGGAAAGGAAGAACAGAAACCTCTGATTTCCATTGAGGCTTCTTTCCACTCACCCCCTCCTCCCTTTTTCTCTGCTTAGCATCTGCTTGTCAGACTTTGTTCCCTCAACTAAGCTTCATCCTCATTTCCACTTGACCTGTCACCACCCCTCATGCCAGTGTCCTTACCGACAGTGTGTCCTTACCGATAGTATGTCCTGGTGCAGTCACACCTGTCCCGCTCCCGTCTGGTGTTGGGTGAAAGGGCTGCTGAACTTTGGTTCTTATGATCCTGGAAAAGAGCAAAACACACTGAGAACTCAAATGCAACTTCTCTGTGCCTTTGCATACCCACAGTCACAGCTATCAGAACCTGAAATCTTGATCTGAGCTCTGGATGCAACAGAGAATCTCTATTTGCATTCTTGTGGTCCTGATTCTGTTGCTTTAATGGTCCAGTTCTCAGAGAACTGCCCTAGTTCTCCTCTGACATCTCTTTCTCAAACTTGGGTGCTCATTGCATAAGGATGGTGTTCAATGAGTGAGCCAGGATCTCCTGTGTGTTAACAGCTGCATTATCATATATGGTCTGATTTGTGAGCATAATCACAAGGCAGGCTTTGCAGCTAATAGGGACATTGCTGGATTTACAAATGGTGTAGCTTTAATTTTGTTGTCTACCTAAAAAATACCTTTCTGGCATAGAACTTAATGCTTTGAATGGTGGAAAGTTTGCCCAAAGCCCTTGCCCTTCATAAATGAGAAGGTGGGAGCAGAAATCATCTGTAGGGGGTGGTGATGGGATATAGATCATTGGGAAAAAGAACTTCCAGCAAAGAGGGCAAAAATTGGTGTTTATCAGGTGTTGAATGAACACAAAATGGGAATTCAAAAAGATGCCACAAAGCTTAGAATGCAGCTCAGAATGCAAATAAACTGAACTGTAATTGTCAGTGCTCCGTTTCTTGTTACATGAAATCTTTCACCTCTAGGTCACTGGTTCAAATCCAGCTGAGGTCATCGGTGAAGGAAAATCACTAGCACCTAGTACTTGACTGGCAAGGTCCCTGACTACTGGCAGATATTGGGTATCTGTGCCTTGGGAATGACTGTTTCACCAAGGAACTTGGCAAATAAGCCATGACCTATGACGACCAAATTCCTTTCTGAGACTAAAACAAGCCTCTCCTCTCTTCATCCTCTCCAATTAGGGTGAAGGCTGCAGATGCTCTTCAGCATGAGTTTCTGAAACTCTCAGCCCTTAGCTTTATTTTCTACCCAAAAATCTCTCCAGAAAGTGAAAGTAAATAGCACATTCTCCCTGCTCACATGAGAGCTTCCTTTAAAAATTGTTCTAAAGAATAAGCTGGCAAAACTTCAAAGAGCAAATGTGTGGCTAGTGAATGGTATAGCATGAATAGAGATAGGCAGGCACATTGAGAGGGCAATTTTGGAAAAACACAACTCCTGAGAGTGGTATCTTCTTAGGAAAAGAAGGAGAACATCACCTCGGCATGTTAGAAAACTCTGATACACACATGATGAAGCCTGAGCAGTAGCTGGAGTGGAAGAGAGGCTGCCTGGGACATTGCTGGAGGCAGAGAATGTCAAGGTTCTAGCTGGGGATGGAGATCCAGACCCTCACCACATGTAGATCAGTGGTACCAGGTGTCCTAATCTATAGCTGCTGAAGACCTATACAGAAGGTGTCTGGAGGCCTCAGGGCCGGATTCTGAGGTCATGCTATCTGCAGTAGCTGAGGAGCTGATCTGAAAAGTCTGTGCTAGGGCAAATAACATAACTTTTTTTTCTTCTCTTCTGTTTTTTTTTCTTTTTTTTCCTCTTCTCTCACATTCCCCCTAAAACCCCCTGAAGTGCCACTCTGGTTGTGTGAGTTTATTGATTTCCCCCAGCCCAGAGAAACAGAAAAAAGGGGATGGGGTGCAGGCAAAGGGATGGAAATAGAAAGCTATAAATTATTTGTGACAGGAAAGCAATAGTGCCAGAGTGCTGAGCACAAGTCCCGTGTCACTATTAGATTCCTTTTAGCCTGATGACACTGTAAAAGAGGTTAAGTGTCTGATGGAATCGTACACCTTGGGGGCAGGGGCAGTCCAGGAGCAGAACAAGCCACAGAGAGCGGGTATATCAATTCTCCAGGCCAATAATATTCCCCTCATTGATCGCAACACAAAGTTCAAAAATCTCATTATAGCTAGGCAGTCCTGGAACTTTTTAAAAATCAATAGAGTGATATAATGTATGTATACTTTGTATAAATGTATCTATCCATCCATCCATCCATCTATCCAAAATCTGCCTGAGGGTGTCTAAGTTAACCTACACATTATACTGTGTTATGTTCTATTGTAGTGTAGCATAGTGAATGGATTAGAAGATTTCCCCTGCAGCCTTAGATGACATATTATAAAAAGTCCTGTTAGCACTGAGGTGACATCAGACAGCTCCATTCATACTGAGACATGACATCAGATTCATCGTTCGTATTGGGAGATGACATCAGTCAGCTCAGCTTCTACTGAGGGGATCCATAAGATGAGTCTGCTTATACTGAGATGGCAGATCAGGCTGTGCTGAATCATGCTGCATGAAAATTGAAAAGTTTCAAAAAGCCATTTAGAGTAAAATCAGCTCATGAAATGCTGAAGATATAAAATGCCTGTCCATAATACTCCAAAAACCCAGGCAGGGGATGAAGAGGAAGGTTCCATTTCCTTCCCCATTCAGTTTGTGGTCTCTTGGCCGAGAACACCAGTTAGTGCCAGTTGTGACTGTTTACTGAGATGTGTCCATTAGGAACTGGAATAAGACTCACCAGCTCATTTCACCAAGTAGCTGTCAGCTGGTAATGATTTTCGGTCACTACCAACCAGGGCCAGATTTCAGCTAGTGACCCAGAGGTGAAAGGCTCTGTTCAAAAATGTTCCCTTCCTAAGAATGAAACTGGTTTTATGTCAAAAGAAAGTATCCGTAAACCATGAGCAAAGGGGAGAAGTTCTTGTTGTGCAAGCTCTGGTGGCTTGGGTCAAATAATTCTTGGCACCAAATGCACAGTGAATCTAAAGAGGTCTCAGGTAGAAAGTATTTTCTGTGGTAAAAGATGAGGCAGGTCATGAAGAGGCTCTCTCCAGCAGTGTTATTTTGCCCTAAAGTCGTGATCAAACTCTAGTGTTGTAAGGAAAGAGGAGAAATTCCAGGATTCTAACGCTCAGTACAGAATATAGTAGTGCACCCCTCCAGGTCGATTCACTTAGGGACAGTGATAAACAGCAGGATAGCTAGGCATCACTGCTGCTGCTTTAAGGGGCTTCAAGTGAGTCTGTCCTACATGAGACCACCTAATGAAACAGCAGATGAAAGATGAACAGAGCTGACCTGGTCCTGTAGCAGCAAATGCAGCATAATAATTCTGTCTTTAAACTTCAGGATTGCTGAAAGCTTCTCACCCTTACCAGAGACTGAAATACACACTAAGCCAGCTCTGCTGCCTCAAATCTAGGATTTCTGGATTACTGCTGTGTAAGAGGGAGCAAAACCTAGATCACCTCTTGCTGCCTTTGACGGCTTGTTCTTGCCTCTAGACACAGGAGAAACTCAAGTCTATTTGCAGATCATTTCCTTAGCCCTTCCCAAAAGCAGAAGGGACTCAAGTCCTGGCGCACCAGTTAGCAGTGCTGATTGCTTGAGAAAAATGCTGATATTTTCAAATGCCTTTCTTTTCTTCAAAAGAAATTGTCACTATGGACTAAATTTGTCCCTGCTCTAATTCCATCACAGCCAGTGACTCCAATAACAGCATTTGTGTTTAATTAGAACATAAACTTGTATTTACTGTAAATTCCCATATTTCATTTTCCAGTGGGAGGTTTGTGCACAAGTTTTCTACTTTGAGTTTTGGATAGTATAAACAGATATAATACATAACCTTCCAAAGTTTCAGCAACAGGACATTATAGATCTTTGATGGCAGTAAAGCAACTGAACTTCATTTCACTATCTGAATTTAATATGCAATATTATCTTAAGTAATGGCATATAATGTCATTACAGTACATAGTATCATATTGTGAATTATACATCCATTCCTGGAATTCACAAGTTACCGTAGCTGGCTTGTAGTAACTCCTTCTAGAGTTAATATTGCATACAGCTCCAGTTGAAACTAACTGCCTGTTTCCAAATGCCTTTGACTTTCTTAAATGTTCAACATTAGATCATGAATTTCCAATGTTTGATTTCTATTTCATTATTTTCTTCAGTTTTAATGCAATTCCTTTTGCTGATTCTGAATACAGATGGACAGACAAAAATCTTCTCTCCTAGTATGACAATTGTAACCAATTCTAATCAACGTAGAAGGAAATATTACTAGTTAAAATTAGTTGATTCAGAGTCCTTTCTGAGAAGCAGAACTTTCGCTCCTTGTAAATAAGCAAGTGAAAAATAACTTCTAAACCTGTATAGAAATTATTTGCTAAAAGAATGACAAGTCACAGAAAACTTCCCTCACTTCTCTGACATTTCTATCCAAACTCTCTTACAGCCTAAGATACTCTGTGGTTTCTCACCTCTTACTGTGGCTGGCAAGAGTCTTTAGACAGTATCTCAAATAAGAAAACATACTAGGGCTGATCAGAGGGAGATAAGGTAGGTCTGAATCCTCTGGCGTCCCAATCTAGCAGTTATTTTAATCCTGGAAGAACAGAGTGAAGTTGCACTAAAGAGTGGTGTGCTGACCCAAGAGGATCCTGACAGATTTCAGAAAGCACTGGTGTCCTCACTTTGATCATATTCCTTTGTCATGAATTATTTTTGAGAGTGGAAGGATACACTCACCAGAGCACCAAACTCCTTGTAATTGTTTTGGAGTATTCATATTTTAAATGCTCCATATTAGCAGCACATTACAAGACCCCAGGGTGTGCATTACTGGGCAATTAAAGCGATCCTGACAGATTTCAGAAAGCACTGGTGTCCTCACTTTGATCATATTCCTTTGTCATGAATTATTTTTGAGAGTGGAAGGATACACTCACCAGAGCACCAAACTCCTTGTAATTGTTTTGGAGTATTCATATTTTAAATGCTCCATATTAGCAGCACATTACAAGACCCCAGGGTGTGCATTACTGGGCAATTAAAGCAGTTCTTGGAAGGCTAACATTGCGAAGCTTCAGCCTTTTCTCTGCAGTGTGTCCAGGGGAGGCTGTGATGGCCAAGGCACACACACCCTGCTGTGCTGCACTGCTTAATTAGTGCAGGGCTGTACTGCTGAGCCACGGGCTGCGCTGGTGGTACAGACAAGGCAGCCTGCGGGGGACTCGGTGCAGGGCTAAGTGAGACAGTGATGCCTCCTCTGCATCAGATTGCTTCCTACAAAAGGGCTTGTGACCATTCCGGTGATGCTGGCATCAAGCATGCCTGAGGAAAAGAGGAAGAATGTGGGATGGGAAGAGGCAACTTTGGGGTCCTTAGTGACAGCCCCCATGGAGCCAACAATATCCCACAGGCATATTGGTGCTGCACAGGTATAAAGAGCTTTGAGCATGTCTTCGGTTCAAATAGGAGACAGTCTTATGTTTCAGTACATAGGCTGAAACAGTTGAATTCACAGTTGAGCAAAAGAAAGGGGGGGAGAGAGAAAGTCTTGTTTGCACAAACAAAGTTCAAAATGGAAAACAAGCTTTGTAACGTGGTGAGGAAAAACAACCAAGGGATTTGGGGGTGAAGGAAGGGAAATAGCAAGCCTGATAGTTAAACACTAATCCGACTTAGGGAAGGGCTTCAGTTCCTTGCTCTGTCATGGACCTCTCTCATCAAGAGTTTGGACAAATGGCATTTCTCTCTGTGCTCTGTTTCCTGCCTGAAGTGTGAAGATAGGAGCATTGCCATGCCACCTGGGGCACAGTGAGGACAGCTGGAAGGAGGAGTGAAGAGCTGAGACTCTAATAACAGGGGCCAAGTAAGTGCTCCAGCGAGCTGTAGCACAGTATTGGCTTCGTTCTCCTGCTTGAAGCAGAAGTGACATGTACCCTGCTGACAGTGGCTCTATGTGAAGGGAAGGGAAGTAGGCAAAGGCAACGGGAGCAGTATTTCAGCTGCACTGGCTTCGGTGGTCACATTTGAATTTGCAGCAGCAGATGTATTTGGAAAGATGAGAGCTGCAGTTGCCCCCCAAAAGCCACAACACAAATTCTACTAGGAACTGAGGGGAGCAGTAGCTTCCACTGCTCTCAAAATCTAATGCAACACTTATAGCTCTCAGAACAACAGCTGACATTGGCAGGAGCAGCAGACTCAGCTTCCTCGCTAGCTGGCCTGAGGCTCTGGTGCTCCCTGCCAAGAGAGCAGAATGCCTTCAAACCCTGCCATATTCAGGGGCCACAAGGAATATTCACACATCCAAACTCTCTCCTATCATGAAAATTGAATTTTCTTCTCCCTTCCTTTTGGAAAAGGGAGAGAAGAAGGGTGATCATGTACTATGTATATAAGCACAAGTATAGCAGATTAATTAGATTGATTAGGTTGATAGTCCTAAAAGGTGCCTGAAGAGGGATTATCTGTTTTCCAAAAGCTTCCAAATAGATGAGAGGTCTAAATGGAGATGCCTTACATATCTCAAAACACAATCCCAGCCCTCCCTGAGAACATTTGACTCCTTATCAGCAGTTCATCTGTGTAGGTCCATCAACTTCACTGGAGCTACACTGACATCATGCCTGCAGACATGGGGGAAAAAAGTGCCACGTTGTTTCAGGTCAACCTGTTCACTCCAAACATGAGAGAAACCCCAATTTGCCCCTTTTCTCTCACTGCATTTCTTGGCTGCACTCTGAGGAGAGGCACAATTCACAGCATCAGTTTTACCATCTGAAGGGCTTAGAGAGGAGCTAGGATTTTTTTTTTGTTGTTTTAAATCAGTGACCCATGATGACACCATATGGTTTTATTTCATTTAATTTGAGCAGAGCATTAATGTTCAGCTTCTAGCAGATCTCTGCCCATTCCAGTTCTGCTGTGCTACACAGTACAAGTCCAGACATAAAGAAGAGAGGTAGAAGGAAAGAAAGGTGAAGATGCCTGCCTCCTGGGATGGAGGAGATCTGCTGGGCAGGGGATTGGCCTGCCACCTCGTTCTGCTGAGAAGTAACACACAACTTCATGCCACTGGTACTGGTGGCATTGACAGCAGTCAGCCCCATGTGTATAGGCTGCTTAGCCTGACCTCCCAACATAAATTGTTGTGTTAGGCTGTAAGAAACATTTTCCCACCTGGAAAGCTCAGGTGTGCTTGAATAGTTGCTGTGTTGTGCAAAGCTGTGGCTAAAGAGCCGTCAGGACTCAGGCTGACTGGCTTAAAACTGGCTAATGTATATCTATATGAGCTGCAGTCAAGGAGTGACTGCAGCATAGAAATGTCCTCAGGCAGGTGTTTCCACTTTTATTACACTCAGTACACGTTTGGAAGGCTTTCTTCCAGAAATTCGTTAAAATCCAAACAACTAGAAGATGTCATACAGTTTACAAAATTTTGGAAGCAAACTTGATCCTGGGTGTTTGACATCTCAGGTTTAAGGTGAATTAAGGAATTCTTAAAGGATGAAAAGAATTCTAATAGTCTTGGATGTAGAAACACAGACCTGTGAGGAACCACCTGGGTCATCAAGTCCAAATTCTAATACCACAGGCAACCACGGAGCAGACATTCAACTCGCAGCACCCATGAAAGTATCCATCCTAGCAGTTGCAGACCTAACATTCCCCCTCAACAAAGTCATAATCGCTGCAACAAAAGACCAAAAGCTACAAAACCAACAAGCCACAGGAAGAGAGCAGGAGAGAAGCATCACCGGTGGCTAGGTCCCTTTCACTAGGAAGACATTTCTGCCATGAAAATGCCCAGAAATTTTTGAGCCCTTAGGAATTAATAATTTTCTGAGTATACCTACACTGCAATGACTGCAGTTCAGAGTGACATCTTCTGTTACCTACAGAGCGACGGGTTTGGGTCTTGCTAGCAGTGTTGCTGCAGCAGCATGGAGCTGGCGTAGGGTATAGCCCCATGAGCTGCCAGCACACCGGTGACTGCCATGCAGCATGGGCTGGAGCTGTCAGAACAGCGGCTGTGCCAGCAGGTGAGTTAAGAAGACCACAGAAACACACGGGCTTGCCAAGGTTAAATATCTTAATCTGGAGTATGGGAACTTTTAATTGAAAGCTTTGCTTTGAGCCCATTTCCAGTTATTAAAATTCAGGACTCTGTGCTGAATTCCTTGTGGACATTCATTTTGATTAACAGAAGACATGTGTGTACTAGGAAGGGAGTCTTGAACTGGGAGGAATCAGATAAATGTAGATAACATTCTCAAACCTCTTGCAACTTATGCCATACCTGGTATTTTGTGTAAAGCTTCAGATCTTGAAGATAAACAATTAGCTCAGCTTTAATTTAATACTGAGGTATTTCTGGCTTTCATGACTGCAAAGACCAGGTGGAAGTGGGACCTGGCTGCCTCCCAAGGGGCCAGAACTAGAGGCAAAAAAAAAACAAAACCCAAACCCATTTGTATTTATAACCTTGTGGATTTTATGCCAGTCTTGTCATTTCGGAGGATATTGACTGAGGACTTTTTAACTTTTGGGCTTGGCAGCATTATGTATTATCTCTGTATCCTGCAGAGTGCTGCACTGCAGCATGCACTTGTGTGTGTTGGATAAGAAAATGATCCCTTTCACAGGGGTGTCATTGTGTTTGCCTCCCTTACACTTGTCAGAACTGGGGAAAATTTTCATAGTGGACCCCTTACCATTAGAAGATGTTTCCCCCAAATCAAAACAAGATCAGTGCTGAGAATGTGTCGGTTTATATCTAATATTATTTTTACCTTCAGTTTTAAAATTGTGAGATGAATTTAAGCCTTATCAGAATGGAAAACTGGGAGGGGTTCCCTTTAAAATTACCTTCAGCAGGTGGATGAGAGGTATGCTAAAAAATAGAAATTAGAATAATATATTTAGACTGTATTGAAACAGCAAGTTCCTACTACATTAAAATGTAGCTGTAGAATTCTATTAAAGTTCTGATTCAAAACCGCATAGAAAATATCCACAGAGAACCTGAATCTTCCCCTTCCTGTTCTAGTCCTCACTGCTCTTGGTATAGTTTCTTCCTTGCTTTATTGTGCTGCCCAAAGCAGTTAGGCACAGGTGAGCACTGCAGAGTGTGGGCTCCCAGCATCAGGTCAGTGCCCATCGCTGTAGAAGACAATCTAGTTTTCATATTGATAGGACAAAGCCATTTTTTTGTAATGAAAAGACAAACCTGTAACCAGTCAGCTTGGCTCATATAAGTCACAATCAGGCCTAATATTTAGAGAATAGAGCTGTATGTTTGTGTGTCCATGTTGTGTTTGCAAATGCACTGGTGTTTGTTTCTTAGTATGTTTTAATTCACCAGACAATGGGCATACTTGTTTATCTTTGCCGATAGTTCTGCATTGGTAACCATCACCAGTTAGCTATATGGATATTTTTGTACAGCACCATGCACTTATTACAAATGATAAGTCATAAGCACCTAGAACCAATCTATAACAAGGCTATAATATCCATGATGTAATAGCTAACATATCTGAATACTGATACATAATTAACATGGAACCTCGCTGTATTATAAGGCCCATGCCTGTATATATACATTGGCATAGTTGTGTAAGTCTGTGAGTGCAGATCTGCTCTATTTCTAAGTAACATACCTGGCATCTATCTGATTAACTGCAGAGCTATGGGTTTCTGTGGACCTCCATCAGCCTATTATATCTATCATTTTCTGTTACAATGGTGATGGCTGCTGGTAGAGTACCCTGAGCCTCTGGGTACCCTTCTCCTGGCTCCCGTATAAAACAGTCTCTGTCCATAGGAGTTAGGAGCCTAAGGTTTTACCTACATACAGCTGTGCAAAATAACTAATTTGAATTAACTGAAGATTTGAAATGAAAGTGGTCTAGTTAAACTACATTACACTTCTGACTCCCTTGTTTAGAATTAAGGCAGCTTTAATTTAGTTCAGCTTAATTCACTTTGGAAATGAAGTAAACTAAATTCAATTTAGGACACTCAAATTTTGAATGAGCACCCGAACAATGTTTTAATGCTTTTAACCAAGGCACTTGCAAGGTTAATTCAGATTAATTTTCTCATTTGCCCCTGTGTAAACAAGCCTGTTGCCTATTCCCTGTCAATGAAACCATCTCAGCTGAGACTCCTTCAACAACTCCAAATTGACAACCAACCTCCCAAGAGTAGCACTATAAATGATCCTCCCACACACACAAGTGTTTCCTCATCCCTACATCCCCATGCAGGCAACTTTTCTCCCAGTGAGCTTTAGTGATCTCTAAGAGTGATTTGTCCAGAGCTCAACACACTGAGCCAGGCACTAGCTGGGGTAAACAAAGAGGTGCAGTATCTGAAGACCTGAGTTATAAATATTGAATTATTCAAATTTTGCAGTTTAGGCTTTTGCAGTGGAATATTATATTGCAAATTATAATATTTTTTTCTGAAAATATTGATATTCTAGGGAATTTTAGTGATTTTCTTTGGTTCTATTATTTCAAAACATGGTCCCCTTAATTTGAATAAAGTACTTGTTCACCTAATGAATTGCAATACCTCCAGCTGTAAATCAGCATGTATTTCTTTTTTTTATCTGACTTAAATTTGACAAGATCAGATGCAATCAGGATTCATAGGCAGAGGAATGGGGAGGGACATAGGTGATACTATTTAAAACACTATACTACCTTTAAATTTTTTCTTGAATATATTGTAGTCTAAGAAGACAGGAGGGAGCATAAGGTGTCCCAAAGATTCTGTCTTTCCATTTTTAAAAAGCAGTTGCAAAATCAATCATGAACAAAATAATCTCAGGAATAAGATAGAAGCCTATTTTAATGCAAAAATATTAATATTTTTAAAGCATCATTATGGTAATTTCAAAGTTTTCATTATCTTGCTTAATTTTAAACCACACTGTATGTTTGGTCAAAAGATGTCTTAGGAAAGGAATGCTGTCAAACCTTATTTTTATCACAATGCAAAAAAGCCCATTTGCCTTTTGGAAAATCTCAACTCAGAGAAAGCAGCTGCCCTAAGTCTTTGCTAAAAAGTCAACCAGAAAAACAAAAAAAAATGCAAAGAAAGCAAAGAAAGCCCACTGAAGTGTCCCAAGCCATCAAGTACTCTTTGATTAGATGGTTAGGCTATATTTTTATGTGCTGTTTTTTATGGAGTTATTGCTAATGAATAATGTTGTTTGATGGCCACAACAGTCTCAGATCTTTGACTGGTAGAAAATTAGCATGCTTTCACTGAAACAGCCACAGTATAATATAATAAGGAGACAGTCTTATGTATTAATATGCCTGTGCAGAATGCATTTCAGTGTGTGTGGGCATCCATTTATGTGCAGCTAGCTAAAAGGATACCACTGTAAGTCAAATCTAGGCTTGTAGAAGCGCATCAGTTTGCGTGACTTTTTCCATGTGGATATGCTGCTGTATGAGGCTGTACTGCTGTATCAGTGTGTGCATGTATGTGCTTGTGCATTTGTACACAGAGGCATTTGCAGTCTGTCTGTCTGCAGGTATGTTTCTACTTCTGCGTGTAATCTGGCTGCAGTGCTTTCTGAATAACAATGAGCTTAGTAAAAGCATGTATGTATTTGTATCTGTGTGTGCAACTATCTGCATATGAATGGGCATGCATGGTGTCTGTAGATGCATTTCTTCTTTGTGTGGTTTGTGTGTCCCCCCTGTGAGATGGATGCCTTCTTGCAGTCTGATCTTGATCACTGTGTGCACACACATCCCATAAAAGACAGCATCCTTCAGCAACAAAACCACTAGCTGGGCATCAGAAGACCTGGGTCCTGATACAGCCATCCTGTTGGTGGGCTCTGTGACTGAGAAGGCTCTTTTAATTCATTCTGTGCCTCAGTTTCCCCTTGCATCTTTTTTCTTTTTTTTTTTTTTTTACAAAAACTATGGACACATACAGCCTGCTACTATGTGGGCATATGTAATGCCGTATGTGATGGGCTCTGTCTAGTTCAGTCAAGATTCTGAGTCCTGAAAGGACCTTCTGATGCTATGCTACTGCCTTACAGTAATCATCCCTGCACATGCCTGCCTTCATGTGTTCGTGTTTTGGGTGTCCCTCTGTGTACTTTGTGGCTGGCTATTTGTAGTTTTTATCTCCCCCGTGTACAAACAGAACAGAGGAAGATGGAAAGGAAGGAGTTATTAAATGCCAAGCAGATATGCAATAAATCCCATTGATTTTACAAACTCCAGCTTGTCTTCAATCTCTTTCCGTTCTTTATCCTGGGGGCATTGCAACAAAACCCTATTTTAAATACCTTTTCTTTCCCTTCCCCCTTCCCCCTCCTCTCACTCCCCAAAAAAGTGTCAATATTTTATTTGGATTTTTAACTTCGCTCCATAACAGTTGTTTGACCTCCTGACTCATGTGAGTCACATAAATTCTGGGACTTTATTCAGGAGCCATGTTCCTGCTATTGAATAAGCAATTTGGGAGGGTGAATTAATGACTTGTGCTGTTGCTGGAAAGTCCCTGAAGAAATATTAAAATTGCTTGCAGACTGAATCAATACTCACTGAACACCCAGCATGAGGACCTGGGCTTTTTAATGGCTACAAGCAGCGGCACTTGGTAGAGGAAGGGGAATTCCTGCACACACAACGCATGCAGGCACACTCAAATGACAGCAGTCTTCCCCCGGCCTTGCTGGCTCTTTCAACAACAGCCTGTTCTTGTGCACACAGCCTGGTACGAGCTGATGCCTGCTGTGCCAGGGGAAGGAGATACAGTCCGGTTCCCCTGTCTCCCTCCCAAGAAGATCATGCAGAATTTACAAAAACCAGCTGTTTGGGCTGGTGTGTTAAGTGCTTGGGTTAGTGTGCTCTGGCACAGTTTGCAAGGCACAAGGAAGGTCAATTATTTGTGGTGTTATGAGCATGTTCTATGTGGCACTTTGCTTTTTTCCTCTCTCAAAGGGAAAGACACTAGTGCTGTGATAGGTTTGGGTGTGCTGTTTGTGATTTGGGAAGAGGATTGGGCTGTTTTGCAGAGGCACATCTGTGAGATGGCTCTGTGGCTTTGAGTGCTGAACAGTGTTTGCATCTGTCCACAGCCTGAATATGTTGTGTTTCTGATAATCTGTAGTCTTTGCTTTCTTACATTGGCTTGTGTTTTGGTGAGTCTTGAATGTCATGCACTCCTGCTTGTGTTAAGAGTGACTGCATGATGGTTTTGGTCATTGATCAAAGGTGTCACTTCACTGGACCAGCCTATTTCAATGGCTATGGGTTCAATCCTGCATGGTTCTGAGTGCCCTGAGGGTCAACCAGCCTCACTAGGACATGAATACTGCTCAATGAGGCTTTTACTATTTGATACTCACTAGGCTGACAACAGCCAGATTTTGCCCACACCCCTAAGTCTTGCTCTAAGCCCCCTCTGGCAAGGGTGGGTTTTGACGACAGAGTTTTCAAGTCTCATTTGAGAGAAGCCCTGAAGCCTCCTTTGAGAATGTGGCCCCATGTTTTGCCCTGTGGCCGTGAATGGCTGTTTTGTATTCGCTTGTTGGGCAGCTGTTATTGTGTATTAACACCGGGGTGGGTGTGCTTTGTATGACCGCATGTCTGTCTCATTGATTCCATCACTATTATTTTGTAATCGTGTGTCTCTGTGATTGAGTTAGTGTGCATTTCAGGACTCCTGTGTATTGAATAATGATGTCAGGGATTGGGTTGTTTGACTGGGTAATGGCCTCTTTTCAGTGTTGTAAGTGAATGTGTCCTTCTCCTGTTTCCCTGTCTCAGCTGGGGCAGGATCATTTACACTAGGTGATTCCTTAAGATGCTCACATGCACTAAAAGAATATCCCTTTGGCTCCTGAGCTCTCCCTGCCAGTGGGGCGTGCCAAAGGTATGTCTCTTGCGTGTGTGTGACACACTGGGTGGCACGTCTGGCTGGTTCTCAGCTGCATGCTTCAAGGTCTGTGGTCACTTTCTTGTGAATAACCATGTGTCAGCATATTTCTAAGGCTATGTGAATATGTTTACATGTATGTGCCTTCTGATGTACTCAGGGGTTTTGCTAAGACCTTTCAGTTATGTTTTAGGGTAAGTTTCTTCAAAATTATATGCTAGACTATACTGTGTAGTTTCAAATAGATTTGACTGAGTCTGTGAAGGGATCTATAAATTACTACATATGTCTTCAGTGAAGAGCACACTTGCCTTTGCAAGGGTCTTCTTGTGTGACTTTCTATATTAATGCACAGAAGGGCATCAGTGTCAGTTAGCAGATGCCTCTGATCTGTGTGTGACTGACTGGCAATGCTCCCGAGTCTGAACTGACCTGGGTGTCTCATATATGTAAGAAAGAATGGGATTCTGTGTCAGCAGCATTTAGCAGTAAATGTATGTGTTCAGAAATTTGAAATGTACAGTGAATCTCTGTATTTGTGCAACAGCTTCTGACTTGTGTGGGCATTGTGCGGTAATGCCTAAGTGTAGCCACATTTGGTCCCTCGGAAATGAACAAGAGAGTTCAGTTATTTTTCAGCTGATGATTACGTGTCATTGCCACATGGATTTATTTGCTCTGCACAGGCAATGTGTCTGGCAGTGGGCCTGTTCTGTCCTTCCTCAGCCATCAGGATTTGGCCCAGCAGCAGTCACATCCAATCTATGAAATAGAAAGCTTCCAGAGAGAGTTCTCAATTGTACCCTCTCACCAAAATATCCCAACAGGGAAAGATCCATGACCTCTCTCAGCCAGGTCATCGATATGGCTGGGATTTAGCAAGCTGGTGAGTTTAGCTTATATTTTTCAGTGAGATTGCTAACAGGTAACTCCTTACTCCTCCTTGCATTAGCTCAAACCTTGATACTTCCCCTGCTCCCTTGTTTGTGCTCTCACACTCTTTTCCCCCTTCCTCCTCTTTATTCTGGCCTACATGTGACCTTGAACAGATGACATGATCCTTAGCCCACCCACTGCTTTACTAGCTCCCACTCCTCACACTGGGGTAGCAGCATCAGGGTAATAGGGAGAAGGGAAAAAATGAGGGAGTAAGTAAGGGAGAGAGGGAGGGAGAGAGGCAGAGAGACCTGTTTGAAAAATAATTGGAGGCTGTTAAACAGAGGAGCCCAGCATATCACTCTAGTAATGGAAATAAATTCCATTGTATTTGCATTTTAATTTTCCACATAAACAAAGGCCCGGAGTGAGCTGGCTTCGCCAGAATCACCGGCCAGAATTTAATTAGAAATGAAAAGTTTATAGGGTCCTCTTTAATGCGATTAATGCACAGTTAACATTTATCACATACATATGCTGGAATCGCCTTTTTTAAGCAACCACCGGCCATGAAATGAATTTCTTTTCAACTTTTTTAGCATGCGTGAGGAAGGCTGTCTCTGGTGAGGCGGTCCAGTGAGCACACTCCTGACAGCTTGGTAAACTGCAGCCCACAGAGGCTTAGTAGCCCCCATCCTCACTGAGGAAAGTTCAAGGTGGCTTAGAGGGAAGCATGGTCTAGTGGTTAAAGCCTGAGGTTGGGAGTCAGGGGATCTGGGTTGTATTCCCAACTCTGCCACATGCTCACTGCATGACTGACTTGCTCTCAGCGTCTGTTTCTCTGGGTGTTAAAAATAAAAGAGAAATCAGCTGGAAGAAGATATCTCAGCCCCAGACCCCTCTGTGTCTCAGGCTCTCCAGAAACTTGCCCAGCCCTGTTGTATGAGATCTGGATTGGATCCTGTACCATGCTGACCTCTCAGCTCGTCTCCCTGTGCCTGAGCATTCCTACATCAGGTGCAGGGACAGAGGAACATCCGCAGAGCTTGCCTGATGTGAGAGGGTGAGCCTCCTGGAGGGACTTCTTTACAGTGCCCCGGATGCCTGCACGTTCGTATGGATCTCACGTGGGCATGGGTTCCTATGGATGTCACATTGCTTCTGGGAGATACACATCTTCCTGCCAACCAATATGAGTCAGGAGTAGAACAAAGTTTGCTTGTGCAGCATGAGAGCCCTGTCAGACCTGCCATGAAGGGACCTATATTCACTGCTGAGACAGCTCCAGGTTTCTTAAGGGGATCCTCTCATGCTGGTTTGGTCCAAAAAAACCTGCTAAGAATGGCTTGTAAGATACTGGGGCTGCCAAGCCTGAACTTCAGATCCTAACATAAACCTAGTCAGGGGCAGCTACCAGCCCCTGTTGTGGAAGGGGTAATTATACCTCACTCACCCTCAGGGGCCCCAAGAGGTTGCCCTGCGAGTGCTTATGAAAAGCTTTGAGCTTGTCTGCACATGGATGCTAGGGAAAGCAAGTCTAAATCTAGAAAAATTATCAATATCCTTTCTTTGCAGAGCACAACACTGAGATAAAAGGCCAAAGGTGAACACCTCCCCTGTGAGCCTGTGTCCCTGCCAGAGCCAGAAGGACATCAGGCTTGTCACCTCCCTGCCGTCTCCTGACTCCCAGAGGAGACCATATCACCTTTGCCATCCCTGCTGTCCCTTCCTTACGCCCCCTCCCCTGCTCTGGCTGTGTGACAGACAGGGGTTACATCCCCCCTCTACTCTCGCTCTTCCTTTCCCATCTTGCAGACAAGCAGAGCAAATAAACCAGACCCATGGACACAGAGTGTTAGCGTGTTAGGGACACAGCAGGGGAAGAAGGAACATGAAACCTCTATTGATCCCTTGAGGAATGATGTCCCTTCCTTATCTTATCAGATTCTCTTCACTCTTCAATTATAGTCTGTTGAAATTGGCCTCTTAACCCAAACAAGATAACCTGGGTAATGAGGAGAAGAGTGTGAGGGGAGGGGAGAGGAGAGAAGGGCAGAGACCAGTGCATTTAACTATAGCTATCATTAGAAATATCCCCTTTAGCGTAACCTCCTCTGCCCCCACTATTCCCAGGTTATTCCCTTCTTGCATCATGTATCAGATCAACTAACATACATCCACTCCCTGACAAATATATCATGGCATAAATACCCCTCATTCCCTCAGTTGGACTAGGTACCCCCAACAGGCTCATGTCCCCACATTTGTACATGACATCTCCTCGTATATATGTATCTGCCCTGCTGTACGCCTTTTGTGTTCAGACATCTCAGCAGATGCCACTTTGTCGCACAGACACTTGCACACGTTTGCGTTACTGATGCTGCCCATCTCACCAGCTACACTTTGCTCAGCACGTTGATGGTATGGCTTCCATAGCACCTTATCCCCAGATCTACCCAAAAGAACTGCTGACAAAGATATGAGCACCACTTTGACTCCCCCATGCATCTGCTTACAGCCACAGTTCATCAGTGCATTTACAGGACTGTCCTGCCATCAGGAAGCAGTCACGCAGAATCCTGTGCAGGCTCCCACAAAACTAGACAGGCTTCCCCAAGGCGCATATTGCTGTGCCTTGGCTCACCCCTATGACTCCCTGCATGTAACTGCGGAGTTGCGGCGTTGTTTCCATGGATAAGACTATTCTTAGTTCTTATGCAGACCAATAATACCTACTTGCTATAAGTCTATACTCCCAGCTGGACATGTTGCCCTAGTGATATGCCCATGCTCCTCCTTGTACACATGTCATGGGGTATAGGGCATGTCTCGCCCAAATATCCATTACAGAGAAGATTGTCTGGTGGAACAATAGAGACTCAGCGGTTTATCTACACAAATGCACCTGGGTTTCCATGCTCAAATTACTTCACTGTGCTCAGAATGATCCTGGAGCACATTCAAATGGTGCATAAGGTGCTTTCATCTTAGAAAGGTGGAGCTCTAAGTGGTACTAAGGCTTCGTTTACAGGGCTGGCACCCTCCTCTTGCACGCTTCTAAAGACTGTATTCCCCAGGATCACTTTATCCCCTGTCTTTCACTGTGCCAGGAACATTTCCTTGTATACACATCCACCTGAAATGAGCCGCACTCCTTTCCATTTCATGTCTCCTTGTGCCACCAGGTCTGCCAGTTTTGCCAGCTGGACATCAAGAGCCATAGGAGGGTCACCCATAGGCATGTATTTTTCTTTAAATATTTGCAGGTCACAAAACCTCATGTAATCCACAAAAGGGGATTAGAATCATGGCAGTCATCTTTTTATAAATTTACACCTGCTTTCTCATGTACCCATGCAATTCCCCTGCTCTCCAGCTTGTGCATCTCACAAGCATCCACACACATCCAGACACACTCTGTCCCCATCCTGGCTGCCCTCACATGCACAGGCACCAGACTCAGGCACACGTGTAGCCTGAAGTTGCTAAAGCCACATAAGAGAGTTGGATGTCAATACCGAATTACTCTCTGCATCTTGTTTGACACAGTGGCCAAAATCACCTTCTGTAAAACCACAGCAAGTCTGATTTTGACGGTATCCAAATCAAATCTGTCTTAGCCTTTCACTCCATCCCTATCTCTTGCCCTTTTCTCCACCAACCCCACTCAACTGTGCTCTCTACCTGTTCTGGAGACTTCATACTGTGGCTGCCTGTCTGCCAGAGTCAGCACCACAAATACTTTAAAACTCTGATTTTGCTTTTTGTTCTGTAGGG
>NW_008665527.1:83120-92911 GCF_000695815.1 Acanthisitta chloris
ATTTTGCAGTCTGCCTCTGCTTGCAGAGCCTTGGACCATTTGTACGTAGTACATCCCAAAAATACACTTCCCCTATGCACTCAGTGTGCAAATCATGTTTTTTCAGAAATATTATTCCTTCCTTTTATCTTCTCAAACTCCTCCATTCCATACTGATTTTATAGATGTGTATTTAGTGGGTTTGTGTATGTGTAATTTATGTATAATTGTATAGTTTTTCAAGCTCAGAAGTCTACATTGAAACAATCAAGAGGGGGCCTAATTTAGGCAAATATTAACAGCCGGTGCTGTTACATAGCTACGTTGTGCTGTGGTCTTTCTCTTTAGAGGCAGATAACCAAAACTTGTTCTTAAAACAATTTTTCAGAGAAACACGAGTATATTGAACAGCAATAGTGTCTTTAAGAAGAGCACAGATGTTAGTGCCCGAAGTCTCTAGTGCAATTTTAAAGCGAGAGCTTGAGAGTGGGCACTGGGGTAATGAGGTTGCCCTCATATTTCAGCCCAGCTTGAAATAAATGAGGACTAGTTCTGGGAATCAAAGGGCCGGGATATTAATGCTTCCTGACCAATGAAATGGGTACTGTTATTGTTGCCAGAGCTATGAAATCTACCCAGAAACTAGAGGTGGTGTAGAGCATCCTGTCTGATAGATGCATGAGGGTTTGTGACTTTGTCATCTGGTTGCAGTCTCTGCTTTTCCTTTTGTAAATTAAAAAACAGACATCAGTCTGCCTTGCAAACCATGGATACCACCCTTCTCCAATGAAATACAGTTGTGGGCATTTTGAGAAGAGCTGATCACAATTCTTGATATAATTTGCCTCCCATCCAAAGATGGATATTTAACCCTTGTGGTTGGACCCTGCAGAGAGGGAAAGGGAAGGAGGAGGAACTGTTCAAAATAGAGCCAAACTGATCAAAACTAATTTGGCCCCCAGGAGAGAACAATTATTAGAGGCTAACTCCGATATACCTCTGTGTGTATGCATGTGTGCATATGTTGGGGGAGTTGCTGGAAGCCTGAGGAACAATATGTTGTGCAGGTTTTAGAAGTGCTACAGAAACTGCAGAGCTGGAGGATGACAGCAGCAAGAAATGTCCTATTTCTATTTTTCATACAGGCAGAGACAAGCCACCAGAATCTCCCTTCTTGATTTAACAGTGAGGTTTGGGTAAATATTTCATACATAGCATTTTCTGGGAAGTGTATCTGTGGACTCACAGTCTGTTAGTTCAGGCTTTTGGCACATCACTCTTCCTCCTCTCTGTCAAAACTAGTACACACATAAATCCCAAGCCAGACAAAGGACAAAGGAATATCCTTCCCTGACCACATCGAACTCCTGCATATACTTCCTTTTGCTTACCAGCACTTCATGTCACCATCTATGTGCCTGCTCAGAGGTACCATATACCGATGTACTCGTGTAGTATCCAACCAGCAGGCACATTTCCCCAAAGGTACCTATCTGCATTGCACTCACAGTCCCTATATAAATGTCCTATACAAAAAAATGCAGTCTAACTCCCTCCACATACCCACCTCTGAACACATCAGTATTTCAAATTTGCCTACTGTATATTAATGTATCCTCTACACTCCTCCTATTCTCTTCACTCCTCAATATTTATACTGGCAGATGTATTCTCTCCATATGTCTCAAACAGTTCATGCATACATCCTGTCATTCTTCACACCCCAAACACAGCTATTCCTCTCCTATGGCTCCAGGATTGAACTATTGTGTTGTCCATTTCCCAGTGACAAGGGGTCTAGTTACAGGGTTATTGATTGGTTTTCATGCAGACAGATGGATCTGCCTTTGGTCTCCCCACCAAAATCCACCTCTGTAAGGGCTGATTGTCACTGCTCCAGGGATAGGATTTCACCAGGAGACCACCCTCCATGCAAACATCCTTCACCCAGGCCACGGATGGTAATAAATGGAGTCAGGCTGAGCCATAATAAAAGCAATTGAGTGGGTTACCTGTGCAGACATGAGATTTATACCTCCTCATATTTGATGTGATTGTTTTATTGAGTTCTCAGTGCAGTTAGGATGCCATTTATTTATTTATTTATATGCCTACTTATCGTGGAAGTGGGAAGAGGCTGTTGCAGCCTAGCTAGTGTGCAGTCTCTGTCTTGTCAGATATGAACCCAATAAAGGGGTCTCCAGTTTTGCTCTGCCTTTTACCTAGGCTTGGACTTGATGAGTGAGCTCTTCCCAGATATCTCATTTCCTATGACAGACAAAGATGTTTGTTTCAGGACCCCTGAAACCTTGAGGACTGTCCAAATTATGAGCCTAGTAGAAGCTAAGGGGTTGTTGTAAAGAAAGATGTGCGCATATAATAATTTTCTAAAAGAGCCTCTCAAAAGAAATTCCTATTTACGCTGTGCCTGTTTTGGACAATGGGTTGTGATCTATGCACAGAGCCTCTTTATGCTATTGCAATAGAAAGAGTAAGCACCAGCATTGCTTCTGACTCTGTCATCACATGTGAGCGTTGAGAAATATTAGCAGGTGCAAATTGATTGGAAATGAATATTTGTAAGTGCACTCTGAGGAGTTTGGAAACCAAGTGATTAGGTTTGTGATTTTCAGCAGGGTAGATAGCCATATAAGTGCTGCAAAATCAGCCCTCAGTTACTAGCACTAGTGAAAATTGGAGGCTAGTGCTGAATATCATACGGTCTAGTATTTCATCAGAAGCCTAACAGTGTTTTTTGTGGGGTTTCCAGCTCCTTTAGTCAAGTGGTAGCATGAGAATTGTAGTTCTGATTTAATAAAGTATGTTTCCAGTGCATGGGGGAGCTTGAAAAGGGACCTGTCAGCTCTCTGAAGACTCAAAGGACTGCATTGTTGAGGTGTT
This sequence comes from Acanthisitta chloris, assembly GCF_000695815.1. Classification (NCBI taxonomy): domain Eukaryota; kingdom Metazoa; phylum Chordata; class Aves; order Passeriformes; family Acanthisittidae; genus Acanthisitta; species Acanthisitta chloris. Next base: position 86,001 of record NW_008665527.1, read on the forward strand.
TTTAAAATTGTTTAATGCAAGTCAGATATCCAAATCCCTTTTAAAATTTAGAGTAGAAAAGAGAAAACTAGTAAAAACAAACCCATATTGTATTACAAGTGCTTACAGTTTTTATGTCAATTACACAGTTTAGGATCTGTCTTGGCATTTTTAAACAGTTGGGACTGAGTATGGCCATACATGTATGGGCTCCAGTAGATTAATTTGAATTACAGTGGGGAAATCCTCATTCCTGTTAGTCTCAGTTTAAAGAATAATCATTTGGGAGAAAAACTCAAACCTTTCTGACACTTTCATGAGTAGTGAATCATCGTCAGAGCCGTCTACACACAGATGGGATTTCCTAAAGCCCCAGTTAGCTGCATGGATGTCAGACCAATGGCAAATGCTTTTAGAAGTCTCTACCTTTCCATTTATAGAGATCGGCCCCAAAAGTGGGATCTCTGAATATTTTGTTTAATTTAAGTAGAAAGCCTAAACTCCATGTGAATTTCAATATGCCTTAATTAAGGACAATGAAATCAAAGTGAAGCTGAGTCTTGTTCAACTGTTTTGAAGTAATATCTATTTGAGTAAAATGAAAATTTTTTGCATGGGCTTTACGATTAGATAGGGTTTTTTTGGATATTTGATACATGTCTGAAAACACTACTTTGTTTTTCATGCATCATGTCATCATATCATCAAAGGTTCAGCTGGCCTGCTAGACCATTATCTATCTCTTTAGCCAACACAAGATTATTTCTTATTGTATGTTTGCTTGTTATTAATGCCACCTAGTTATATATATATTCTGAGAAATCAGGAATTCCTATGGGATGCAATTCCACAATTTAATGGACCTCCCTATCAGGAGATACCTTCTGCTACCATTTAAATGTTTCCTTTCTTATTTCCATCCCTTCATTCCTGACTATATTTCTTTGTTTAAACATGAATAATTTCTTTCCTGTTGGAAGGACTGTGCCCTTCAGATCACTATATTGTTCTCACCACTTCGTCATTGCTTGGCCAAGCCACTTATATTTTCTCCTCTTTTCTCCCAAAGTCAAATGAGGTTTTTTTCACATAATAGTGATTCTGGTAAATGAGGTTTAGCTCCATAAGACTCACTCACCCAGCACTGAAATGCAGCTACCTCTATGGCAGAATGCAGCAATCATTCACTAGCTGCAAAAGCTTGAAGATGTTTAACTTCCAGCAAAAATCAAGCTTTCTGTACATCTATACAAAAAGGAAGGGCTGGGATTTTTAGGTGATAAAGGGACCGATACGGTTCTGAACTTTGAGGTTCACGGAACAGAGAGCTCAAAACTTCCCAGGCACGACCAATTTTAGTTCCTGACTGCCTCTGTTGAGCTAATATCTCTGCAATATGAAAATTAGAAAAGATGCAGCTAAGCTTATTGTAGTTCCCACCATACAACCTTCCAGTGGCCAGATATGATGAATAAGACAAAGAGAAATGCTGTGAGCATTCATTTACTCTTTCAGCTGCAGTAACATTGTCTGTAACCTCTGCTTTATGAGCCTGTCCTTTCTTTGCAATGATAAAAAGAAGATAATACCAGGTTTGTGTCTGACGGAAAAGAATCTGAATTTAAAGGAGTATATTCCCTGTAATGAAGCCCTGTGTGACCCAATCATGTTCTTTGCTCAGCTGAAAGCAACTGGCAGTAGAAGTCTTCCACCTTGAGAGCATGCCCTGATGCAGGAAATCACATGGGAACCTTAGACAGCATCAGCTAAGGGAGAGGATTGCTGCTAGGATCCCAAGTTTCTTTTGTGCACACTAGAAAGTGCCAATTTATGAGACCTGGTAATCTCTGTTGAGTATTGTTGGGCAAGCTTCTTCAACCCTCCCTTGCACCAACACAATGTCAGACAGAGGCAAATCCAGCCTACATGGCCAGACAAATCCTTTGTTTCTATATTGAGAAAACTGACTTGTGGCTACTGAATACTGGCAGTGGTGATGGCTTTGTGTGACACACACACATGCTTTCGGGCTAAAACCGTGCAATTTGCCTCGTGTACACTGCAGGCAATGCAGTTGTCACTACTTTTGATCACTATGAACAAGCTGCCATGAGTACTCTAGTGCCACTGTACTCTTCCAGCTTCTCCCTAGACTCATTACTTGTCCTCCAAGAATTCCAGATTTGTTTGGTGAGAAAAACAGGGAGAGATTCTCCAGTGACTTTGTCCAGGGTGTCCTTTGGTGAAATTCTCAAGTGCAGCTAGAGAGAGTGACTCAGAAAGCTTTGTTTGCATAACACTGATTTCTTCCGCATATAACCCAGCCCTTGCCCTAATGTGCTGCCTTTTGCCAGGCTCGACTGTTTGTCTTGAGATGTTACATTTACTTCAGTCATGACTCTGTTCAATTCTACCTCCTTTGCATGGGCTAAAGCCTCAGCTGATATAAAACAACCTAGCTCCAGTTTGGAACTTTGTCTCGTTATGTATTGAACTCCATGGACATTTTTTAGTGAAAGATCACATTGAGTTTTACAAAGGTAGCTCAAAACTGTTATTTTCATTTTACAGATGGCAAAGCAGCCTCATAAGGAGTCTGTGTGACCTGCCCAAGATCAATCAGAAAATTAATGGCAGGACTAGTAAGAGAAATCTGACCTCCCAATATGCCTTTCTTCGCTCTAAACTACAGACCTGTCTGCAGCCACTGAAACTGGCCACATGCTCAATAATACTTCAATGTACAAATATATTTCACTGGTCTTTATAACCCAAGTCAATGTATTTGTCTTTCCATATGTATTTTTAAAGCACATCATTATTGGAGACTTTAACTAGGCATCATTAGCCAATTGCTATATCATGAAAATGGGAGCGTCTCCCTAAACCAAGTCCTTAACACTAGAAATTAACGTATATCCAATACCTAAGAGAAGATCGGAAAAACATCTCACGGTTAAACTGAGATAATATATCCACTAAACTATATTCTTTGCCATGGGGCATTAGCTAGGTCTACTCTCAGGAACTCAAGTTCCAAAGTGTATCGCAGAAGGCTGACTGAACTCTGCTGTGCTTTGGCTTTGGCATTCCTTGAATAAGGACTGAGTGTCCCTAGTACCGAACCTGGCCGCAGAACAGCTGGGATAGAGGAACAGACTGGGGGGAGATGGTTTTACTTTGCTTCTGTGGACCTCATTCATTAATCCAAGAGAATTCAGTAATTTAAGAGAAGCAGAAAATAGTGCTTAAACTACAATGTCCATGCTGTGTTACCATGAACATATGTCCGTGATGTACTCTGTCCTGATCCTACTAGAGTACACAGTCTAATTCAAAAGATTTTTCTGGAGTGATTATTATCTCACGAAACCTGTGTTCTTAAGCTAACTGTATGTGCTGCTAAACAAAGGAAACATTCTCACTAACATCTGCCTCCAAGTTCCTGCTTAAGAGACAGTTCCAAGGCTTACGGCAGTGCCTAAATTCAGTCAAAGTAGTCTGACCCAAAGTGATCAAAGATAACTGGTTTATAGTCATGTGATGGATGGAAGAGTTTGAGTTGGCAGGGTGCTCAAGAAGCAAGATGCTTAAGTGATTTAAAGTAAGCATTAATTGCTTACCAAAGACTTAAGATCTTCTGTCATTTGCCTGCATTTCAGTTACATGCGCTGTGTATATGTGTGTGTTTACATATATAAGACAGTGTGTATATATACATTTGTATGTGTGTGTGTGTGTGTGTGTGTGTGTGTATACCTACACAGTTTATACTGTATAGTACCTAATGTATGAAGTGGGAACAGGAAAGCTCCTGGTGCAGAGATAACTGCTCTATCTTGATTCTGTCATTTCTGCTGTGCTTTGCTTATTAACTAGTTAGTGTGATCTCTAGACTTTTTTTTTGCCATAATTGAAAGAAATCTACTGCATAGCAGAAGATTTTTGTTTTATTTCCTGAATCTTTACAGGGTAGTTAAGTAATGTTTTTCACTAGAGTTTATATCTACCCTTTATCTGCATGAGTTTGGTATGAACAAGTTTCTGATAAATCTCAGTACTGAATTACATGTCATCCCAAAAGCATCCTGGTATTCTCAGTGCAATACTGACAGATCAGTGCAATATAAGCACATAGAATTAATGTATTGCCAAAAAAAACAATTAATGAAAAACAGATTTTTAAAATGTTTAAGGGAGACTTTAAAACCGGAATCAAAACTGTGTTGTTTTGTAGTCTCTCGCCCCAAAGCCTTTGCTAATGTTAGACTAATTTTCAGAAAGAAAATATAACATAATTAATACATATTCAGAAAAACTTATCATAACCAAATGTAATTTTTTTATATACAAGGACATCTCCATTTTGAAGCACAGTATGCAAAATCTATCTAGGGACACAGGCAACTTCTACTTCTGTAAATGCCTTGCATATTGTCTTAAGATGTTAAAACACTCATGAATGTAATTCTAACAGTTCCGGACACTGGGACAATGCAGATTTTGCTTTGGAAGCTCCCCATTTTGCCGAAGTAAGAAGTCAGATATTTCTTGAAGGCTGTTTTTTAAAACTGTCATCTATCTGAAGCTGCTCAGAGGCTCAGAGTGTTAGATTAACTCCAATTTGTGATCATACTGCGGGTAAGGGATGTCCTGTTACAAAGAACTGACCCAGTTCTGTATGTGCATTTTTACAATGGGAGAGAGGCAAACGTATATTTAAACTGTGAACTTAGTGCCTTCTTTCTGTTTTGTGGGTTCTATAAGCTAGAGTCACAAAAGTCACTGGAGTGATGAAGCTCATTCTGCTCTCCACGGCACTAGGATCGGGCCCTTAATCACTGTTTCCTATCCTGCTGCAATTTTTTCCCCATTTGCTGTCCTGTTCTTGTTTAAGACAGACTGGCAAATTTTATGACCTATGATATGATGGGCTCATTTCCTCACAGATGTGAATTTTGGGGAGCCTCCTACAAAGGTGAACAGTAGGAAGTTGGGTCTGAATTTTTAAAAGGAATGGGGAAAGACTAAACCATATGAAGCCAAAATGTTCTTGAACCTCAGTGACTACACATGCACATGCCGCTGCAGTATGAATCAAATGTGGTGGCTCTCAGCTGAATCTCTTTAGTATAGTAATACTTAGCAGCTACAAAACACTTGTCCTCAAAATATTTTATAAGTACAATCTAATTGACATCTGTTTTCATCTCCTTCTGTGAAAGATCAGTTTTCATTTCCAGGGTGGGGGAACTGAGATACAGAACTCCCAAAGCCCTGCTGGAAATGGGTAGCAAAGGTGGGAGAAAAATCTGGCACTCAGCCTTCCGCCCAGTACATCACAACTCAGACACAAGGCTTTGGGTCCAGCAAGCATAAGGCTGAGACTTCGGTGACTTTTGGATGCTGACATCCCTTGAGCTAGCTGAAGTATACATATGCGTTGGGTCATACAGTCCAGCAGTTTCTCTGGACTTCCGTACCACCAGCTTAATTCCTTACAGGGATAGCTGGCTGTCCTTTCACAGCTGCCTTTGTAAGGTGTCTGAATGTCAAACTGTTATTATTTCAGTACCTGACTGAGAGAGTAACAGAGACCTGGAGGTTTTTTAGGAGGGTGTATAATTAGCCGATCAGTATTATGTTACCCTGTTCATAACTTAATAACCATTTTAATACAGATGGCACACACAGGGATAATTTCCTAGGGTAGCCTAGCAGTATATTACAGAGACAGTGTGTCTGAGGGAATCTTTCTTAGCCAAGGTACATTCCACTAGCTAATTCTACCTGCTGTTTTCAAGATGATTTGGGATAATTCCATATCATTTGCAAAATATTAAAACCCATTTATATAGGATGCCAGATTTAGAAATACACTGTCTGAGTTATTAGACATATTTTGATAAATCTGCCATGAAAACTGCAAGACAAAAAATACCAGTGTTTTCCTTGCTATTTATTTTTTTGCTTCCCTCACTATAAATACACCACGTTTTTTTTCAAAGAAAACTCTGGCTAAATCTGTTATATATCAAAAGAGCCTATATACTGACTTGTGCATTTTTATCTCTGTAGACACTAAAAAAGCCTGCATGCATATTTACATATACTCTATGTATGTTTATTTGAGTGGGAAGAGCTGTACATTTGGGATCACATCCAAAATTTCATGTATTTTTTTCTCTGTCGGTGAGGTATTTCGTGCCTATTATGTACCCTTTCCAAATATCTCTGTTTCTAGTGGTTATATTTGTGTGCATAGTCACATTATCTGTACATACATTACACTAAAACAGCGTAATTAATTTTACTGTGTGCACAAGAGTGTAGTATGTTGCCAAAGTGTGAAGATCTGGTGTATGTTGTATTTGAATCTGCAGGCATGTGAACAGGCTGAGAGCTTTGACATGTGTTAGTACTCGATTACATCTATTACTGGCCCTTTTCTCCTCCATCGATCCTGGGTTTTTGCCTGTCATATGGTTATTTTTGTCACCTCAAGCCCGAGACCAAAACTGAGTCCTTCTACCAACAAAATTCACACGCTAGCAGCCGGGGGAAGAGATTGGGGGAAATCGCTGGCTAGTGCGGAATCGATCCTGCTCTGCCCAGCCTCCTGCGACGGCAAGGGATCAGACCGAGGGGGCCGCAGGGACCGCAGGGAGCAACAGTCCCCAACCAGGGAAAGCACCGCCCGGCAAGTGCCGTTCCCTCGGGCTAGCGATGGGGAGTGAACCGCGGGACTGGGTGCAAGGGAATCCTTCCTTCCGCGGTGAGCCGCTGGCGGCTGTGGGCCCGGTTTGGCAGCGGGTAACGGCAACCTTTCGGCTCAGAACTCTAATACCCTGGCAAGGCTAGCGGTCACCTACACGCCGGGAGGGGTGTCGGAAGGACGGGGGAAAATCCGGCTCCGCCGCTCGTCTCCCCGC
>NW_008665528.1:0-12582 GCF_000695815.1 Acanthisitta chloris
CTAAGGTCATCGTGTCCAACCATGGACTTGTCACTGCTGGAACTTGGAAACTATGTCCTCCAGTGCCACATCCAGACAGCTCTCAAACACCTCCAGGGGTGGTGATTCCACCACCTCCCTGGGCAATATTCCAGTGTATGGACACCCTAATAGGGAAAAAAATCTTCCTGACACCTAATCTGACTCTGCCCTGTCTCAGTTTATGGCCATTCCCTCTAGTCCTCTCCCTGCAGCCATGGCAGGAGAGACATCCCCCACCTCTCTCCAACCCTGTCAGGGAGTTGTAGAGAGTGACGAGGTCACCCCTGAGCTGCTTCTTCTCAGGTCTAAACAACCCCTCAGCTGTTCCTCATACAGCATGTTTTCTAGACCTTCTACCAGCCTCTTTGCCCTTCGCTAGACTTGCTCCAGTGACTCGATATCCTTTTTAAATGGAGGACCCCAAACCTGAACACAGCACTGAGGTGTGACCTCCCCAGTGCTGAGTTCAGGGAGATGTTCAATCCCCTGGTCCTGCTGCCACACAGCAGGAGGGAGGGAGGGACGGGGAGGACATGGAGGGCTGTGCCCTGGTGGGCCTGCCCCAGAGGGACTGTGTCCTAGGCACTGCTTGCTTGAGGGGTGTCCTCCGAGGGTTGGCTGCTGTGGGACACACAGGAGGACCTGGTGGTGGGGGCTGAGGAGCTGCAGGTTGTGTACCTGCTCCCTCCTCGTTCCAGGAAAGCTCTGACAGCCATTCCTGGTCCCTCCAGGTACCTGAGCCCTGCCAGCATTTCCCTCTCTCTTTCCCAGCAGGTCCCTTCCAGCTATTCCCAGTTCCTCCAAGCACCAGTGCCCTCTCAGCCATTCCCAGTTCCTCTAAGCACCATGGCCCTACCAGCCACTTCCAGCCCTTCTAAGCACTAGACCCCTCCCAGCTATTTCCTCCCTCCTTGCCCAGCAGGTCCCTGCCAGCCATTCCCTTCCTCCTTCCCAGCAGGTTCCTTCCAGCCATTCCCAGCCCCTCTGTGGATCAGGACTATTCAGTCTCACTCCCTGACCTCCACCCTGGTGGGACACAGCGCACCCCATCCTAGGGAGCTCCCAGCATGTCAGATCTCCTGCCCAGCTTGTGCCCTTGCACCATCCCCACTGCTGCTCTGACCTTGTTTATGCCACCACTTTGGTTCCCCCAAATGGAACCAATTCCCAGGGTTTTCTCCTATTTACAACATGTTGTGCTTCCTCTTTCCTTTTCCTTTTGAAGTCAACCCAGAAACAAGCTCGCCTACCACAGAAAGGGCAGCGGGTGGGCTTTGCCTTGTGCAAATCCTCTTCCCCAAATCACATCCTGGGTCCCAGAAACACCCCAAAGCAGAGAGGGGGAGAGAAGGAGGGAGCTGCAGCCATCAGCAGCACTCCTGCAGCTCCTGCACTCCCAGGACCTGCTCCCAGCTGGTGCCATGGAGGGGAAGGCTGATACACAGCAGAGTGTGGTGAAGCTGGTGGCTGTGTTTGAAGAGCACTGGTAAGGAGGAAGGGTTCTGGGTGTTGAAGGTGTGTTAGGTCTTGGAAAGAAGAAACCCAGTGTGGTGCTGGTTTGGAGTCTGTGGAGAAGCTGAGTAGGTAATTTGCTCTTCTTCACCACTTGGCCCTGCCTTGGTGTCTTCCTCCTGCTGTGGGTCATGGACAGAGACCTGAAAACCCCAGTGGGATGTGACTGACTGTGCCTGGCTCAGGGTTAGGTTGTGGCATGGCTGTTCCCTCTGGGTTCAGCACCTTCACAGTCAGCCTGGCTGGAGAATCCTTTTGCTGCTGCTGGGGAGAGGATTGTGGTTTGCAAACATGTAGGCAGTGGTCTTCACTGGGAATGAACTGGTTGTCTGGGAAGATCCAGACTCAGGAACCAGCCTCAGACTACCCAACTGTTTGCAGATGTCGCTCCTAGGAAAGGGTAAACCATCATGTTAAGGGGGAGAACAAGTTCCTTTTGTAAAACAGCTCCTTCACTTGGAGTCTGAGCTGGGACCCTCAGACAGCATGTGCAGGGTTGGAGTGAGGAGGTCTGCACTGACTCTGGTGTAGAAGTAATTCTGAGGCTTGGGGTGAGTTATTATTAAGGTCTGTGTCTCAATTTCCCCATCTGTTGTATCAGGACACCAAATCCTGCCTTTCCCTGTACCCATGAAGTGCTCTCAGTGAGCCTCAATGAGGCTGAGCGGTTGGGCAGGCGAGTTTTGCAGCAGTTGCTAAAGATGCTCAGGCACAAGATTTCCTTTTACTCCAGGAACTTCACTTGCATCTCTACCATGTGCTTTTCCCTGGGCTTTGTGTCTGGATGGCTCCAGAGCAGTGCAGTTATCCCATGGTCCCACAGTGATGGATGTGTTGGAACTGCCTGCAGTGTTTGATCTGCCTCCACTTCGCTGCTGCAGTGTGTTTAGATTTTGTTGTGGAGTGTGATTTAGAGGAAATAAAAGTAACCTAGTACTTTCAGAGGAAGCTCAGAAACCTGGGAACTAGTTTTCTGGAACAGAAAACAGCTTAGCCCAAGTCAGTGCAAACAGAAAGAGAGAAGTTCCCTGTTTGATCTCAGCAGTGGGTTTAGGCTGACACAGGTCTGGGAGGAACCAGGAGAGATGGACAAAGCCTCTTTGCCAGGTGAAGGGCTATGCCAGCCCCTGGACAGGAGGGATGTGTGCATGGATATGGATGCACTCTCAAGCTCACAGGTCTGTGCTTATCAGCATGGGCTGTCCCTCAAGTCACCTCCTGTCCTCAACTTTGCAGTTTTATGTCCAATTTCATCATGGCTTTCCCCTCCTACTCATCCCACTCCTGTCTCCAGGCCCCTAGTGGATGTCTTCCCAGTTTCTGCCCAGTCTTGCTGAGAGTTCTTAGCTATTGGATTTCTCCCCACCTTGACTCTGTGGTGGCAGCAGGCAGAAAGCCAGAGCAGTGTCTCAGGAAATAAATGGATATGCCTGAGATAAATGACAGAATCCTACTTTTCTAGAGCAGGACAGGGACTGGCCACAGCAGCAGGAGGCACTGGGAGAAGAGAAGCTGGATCCTGGACCCATGGGGGTTGTTGGGGATGTTTGTACCTGCAGGGCTGGAGCAGAGCAGTGTCAGCACTGAGGACCTGCTGCTCTTGCCACCTCTGCTTGACGACAGTGGCTTTAAGCTGGGTCTGTGAGCTGGGTGGGCTGTGCTGGGGGAATGGACGAGCTGATCACGCTGATTCCTCGTGGCAGGGCCAGCAATTTCACCTGGAGGGACAAGGAACCTCTGCACAGCAAAACTACTGCAGCAGCCAGCCAGCCCCAGCAGCCTCCAGCACCCCCTGCCAGCTGGAGCCTCTCCCCAAGGGCTGCCAGGCTCCAGGCACAGCAAGGGAATGAGGAGGGGCAGGAGGAGCAGGGGCAGCAGGGGCTCAGCTTCAAATGCCTCCGTTCTTTCCGACACAAGATCAGTGAGGACAACTGGAGGAGGCCACAGGGCCCAAGCCTTGAGCCTGGCAGCGAGGTAAGCTCTGGGGGCAGCTCAGGGGTGGCAGGTGGGTGCCCAGGGGCAGGCAGGGAGCCATACAGGCTGGCTCAGGGCTTGGGGGTCACATCTCTGCCCAGGAGACTGAGCCCTTCTTCCCATGCAGGAACCAGAGGAAAAGAAAATAGCTCTGGAGCTGCTGGAGACAGAACAGGCTTATGTCAATCGCCTCCACCTCCTCGACCAGGTGAGCAGAGGGACCCATGAAAGGACCTTTGGACAGAGTGAAGCTGTGCAAATGAGAGCCACGTGGGCTGCTGGTCTTTATGGCCAGAGACAAGGGAGCACCCTTGTCCCAGCAAAGCCTTCCATCACCCTAACTTCTCTCTTGCAGCCTCGGATTTCTCTCCTGCAGTCAGCCCTTCTTACTGAGTGATATGCCAGTCTCAGAGAGGGAATGGATCCTCAAGCCTCTTCCAGAACCTTTTTATTCACCCTTCTTTCTTCTAGGTATTCTATACAGAGCTGATGAGAGAAGCCAAAACTGGGAAGACTGTCCCAGAGGAGGTGGTGAAAATGATCTTTTCCAACATCTCTTCCATCTACCAGTTCCATGCCAATTTCTTCCTGCCAGAGCTGCGGAAACGCATGGAAGATTGGTGAGCTGCAGGAGGGAAGGACAGGACACCTGGGATGCTTGGCCAGAACTTGGGAAGCAGTGCTGGCTTTGGACTCCCACCAGAACCAGAGTTCAGCCTGTTTTGCTCCAAATGTCTTTGAGCTGGGAAGCACTTCGTTAAAACACTGAATTTCTGAAAAGGGTTGTGACATCTCAAGTGGGTTGGGGATGTGCCAGGTGTGAACAGGCCAGGCTGGCTGCAAACTGGGGATATTCTCATTCTGGAGAGCAGGAAGTTGTGCTGGGATGTAGCAGGCTGCAGCAGTAAAAACCTCTGTCCTCTAGCTCGACTTGATCCCTCACTGTCTGTCTGCCCCGACAGACTGGGGAAGCTGCTGGTTTGTGGTTCCCTCCTGCAGGAACCGCAACCCCCGGATTGGGGATGTGATCCAGAAACTCGCACCGTTCCTCAAGATGTATGGTGAATACGTGAAGAACTTCGACAAGGCTGTGGAGCTCATCACTGTCTGGTCAGAGAAATCACCACCCTTCCAGGAGGTCATTGCTGATATCCAGGTAACAGGCCACGGCAGGATGGGACTGCAGCAGTGCCCCCCAAAATCTCCTTGCAAGGGGGAAGCAGCAGAGGGTGGGAACTGTGTTGGTCACTGTTTCACTCTCCCTGCCTGCTGTCTCTCCCCAGAAGAGGAAGGTCTGTGCTAACCTAACGCTGCAGCACCACATGCTGGAACCTGTGCAGAGGATCCCACGCTACGAACTCCTCCTGAAAGATTATGTCAGGAAACTCCCACCCAAGTCCCCTGACCGGGGTGATGCTGAGAGTAAGAGCTCTGCCAGGCTCCTGCTGTGGGGAGTGGCAGGGTGGGTTTGTAGGGGAAATAACTACCCCTGGTGTTGTGCATGGGCATCAGGATACCTGGATTCCCTCACCAGCTGCCCTGTGCCCTTGGATAAACTTCTCAGTCTGAGCTTTTTCTAGCAGGGAGAGGGATTAATCTGCCCTTTCAGGGACAGTGGGGAAGGTGGGTGGTGTTTCAGGGTGAGGGTGGTCCCTTCAGAGCATCACCCAGAGAGACCAGCAGTGGCCAGGGGAGCTCTCAGACCCTTGTGGATAACTCAGTTGCCAGTCCTGCTGGGATGGGGGGATACAGGAGCTGTCTGGCTGTCCCTTAGGACCCCACCAGGCCACACCACACAGTCAGGCCAGACTCACACGTTTGTGCAGCGTTTTGGGGCCGTTCAGACTGTGTCCAAGGGAGGGCAGCAGCCACCACACACCACCTCTGTGAAGGACAGAACCAGCAGCTGCCTCCCACAGCTCCAGAGCAGGTGTTTAGCTTTCACCCTGTCTCTTCTCATTCCAGAGGCCCTGGAGATGATTTTTATGGTGGCCAAGCACTCCAATGCAGCTATCGCCGAGATGGTGAGTGCCTGTGCCCCTAGCAGTGCTCTGCAGTTCACAGCACAGGACCCTGAATGGGACAGGAGCACTGTGGGTTCATCAGAGGAGTTTAGACCCTGCTCTTGATGCCTCACCCCATCACCCTGAGCCTGGGGGGTTTGTAACATCATGTCTGTAACATCAGCCATGATGTGAAGGTTGTTCAAGGCTGGGAGCTGCTCTCAAAGAGGAGTCTGGGCTGGGAGAGCTGTGCTACCTCTCCCAGAACTCAGCCTGGAAGTTAGGGATGGAGGGGACCCAGCAATGACAAGTTTGTGACTGCTCAGCAACCCACAAAAAACAGGTTCCTCTGCCTTCCCCAGGAACGGCTGCAGAATCTCTGGGTGGTCTATCAGCGTCTGGGCCTTGAGAATGACATTGTGGATCCCTCCAATGAGCTGATCAAGGAGGGACCCATCCAAAAAATCTCCACCCGCAACAACAGTACATCGGAGAAGTACCTGTTCCTGGTGGGATGCTCAAGGGAAGGGGAGGGAACAGATTAAATGGGAATGGAGAGTGGGACAGCACAGTCTGTCCAGGGTATTGCTGGGTCATCGCTACAGAGGGGATGAACTCAGAGCTGGGATGTTTGACCCTGCTGAGTGCAGGGCACCCTGTGCAGGGCTCTGTGTTGGGAACCTGCTGATCCCATGGGCACAGCCCTGGGAGAGGTCACCCTCCCAGAGTTCAGGGTGGGAGAGGGCTGGGGCAGAAGCAGTGACATTTTAGACTGGATCCTTCCCAAGGACCAGCTCAGCCCTGGGGGATGAAGGACCCCACATCCCAGGGAAGCCCCCAGCTTGGAACAGGCATGTGCTGGGCTCCAACCTACCCTCTTCCCCCTCCCAGTTCAACAACATGCTCCTGTACTGCGTGCCCAAGGTCATCCAGGTGGGCGCCGAGTTCCAGGTCCACCACCGCATCGACGTCGACGGCATGAAGGTCAGGCAGGCCTTGTCTTTGTGCTGCCCCCAGACCCTGGCCCCTCCAAAACCACCCAGCTTTGGGGTGTGATATGGCTGCTGGCCCACACTTCCTTGGAAAGGAAGGAGAAGCTGGAGCCAGGGGTGGCTTTGTGGGTAACAACTGGTTGGTATGGTCTGATCCTGTGAAATGCCAGTGAAATCTTGTGCATGTGGGACCTGACAGCTTGTGCCAAGGGGAAGTCCCAGTGCCCTATATCATAGGGGAAGGTCTCTGTGTGGAGGTGGGTTCAACTCCACATCCTTTCTCTGGTCTCTCTCAGGTGCGGGAGCTGAACGACACAGAGTTCCCTCACACCTTCCTGGTCTCGGGAAAGCAGAGGACACTGGAGCTGCAAGCTAGGTAAGGGGAGGGATGATGGTCCTGAAGAACCTCAGGGAGGAGGGACAACAGCTTATCCATCTCCATTTTGTACCCAGGTCTGGGGAGGAGATGGACGCCTGGATCAAGGTACCACTGAGTGCTGGAGACACAGCATGTTGTGCTCATCCCAGCGGGATGCCCTGAGTTCAGGGCAGCTCCCGACTGCTCTCCAGCCCTGCCTTCCCCTCTAGGCCTTCCAGGATGCCATTGACAGGAAGGAGAAGAGGAGTGAGACTTTTAAGACAGCAGTGCATGGTCTGGACACAGACACCCCTGCATTAAAGGTAACCCTCCTGCTCTCCCCATGCCCCACCTGCCTCTAAAACCCCTCAGGGTAAGCCCATCTTGCTGTGCCTCAGTTTCCCTAGCTACACTGAGCTGAGGGGAGGCTGCAGATGGGAAGAAGAGCTGAGGAGGGGAAGGGGTGAGAGCAGAGGGGCTGGGACCATGCAGACCATGGCTGGCCAGCCCCAGTGATGCAGCCTGCCACCCTCAGACAGAGGAGCTGGGCCGCCGAGCTCCACAGTGGGTGAGAGACAACCTGGTGACCATGTGCATGCGCTGCAAGGAGCCCTTCAACGCCATCACCCGCCGGAGACACCACTGCCGAGCCTGTGGATATGTGAGCCACCCTGTCCCCACCTGCCCTCCCTCCTGGCACATCCAGATGGCTGCTGGGGCAGGAGCACACCTCTCCTACACCTTACATCACTTTCCCCAGGCTGCTCCCATCCCTCAGCTCCTCCTGGAGCTGTCCCTGGGATCCCCCAGTCTCACCAGTGTCCCTGTCTGGTGGTTGCAGGTGGTTTGTGCTCGCTGCTCTGACTACAAGGCAGAGCTGCAGTATGATGGGAACCGCCTGAGCCGTGTCTGCCAGGAGTGTTACGTCTTCCTGACAGGCCACGTGGTGGTTGAGGACCGGGAAGAGAAGCACAAAGGCATCCTGGAGGTGAGCCCTGCCCCTCTCTGCCCAGCCTCCCCATGTCCTGAGCCTCTGTCCCTCTGAGCTCTGCCACCTGCCATGGTCCCCAGACTTGTGCCATGCACCTGAGCATACACCTGCAGCAGTCAGTGAGTGCATGTGCTGAGCATCCTCCTTCCTGCTCCAAGCCCTGGGACAAGACCTCCAGGGCTCCCTTCACCATGAGATCTCAGCAGCACCCTCACATCCAGGACTGTCCCTCACCTGCAGCTGCTTTTGGGGGTTTTGTGGAGTGGGTAGGGAATTCCACAGGAAATGGCCTTGGCTTGGTGCCCTTTCTGCCTCCCACACTGGGTGTTGTTTTTTTGGCAGAAAGGAGCTGCAGAGGTATCAAGCAGGAGTTTGCTCTGCAGTTCCCTGCAGCTGCTGGACAAGAATGGCAAGGGAGGCACGAGGGGCTGGTTTGTGATCCCACAGGATGATCCCCTCGTGCTGTATGTCTATGCAGCCCCCCAGGTAAGGCTGGGCACCTGCAAGGGACCTCCCCCTGTGCCCATCCCCTGCCTCCCACCACTGTCTGTTCTTGGCAGGATGTCCGTGCCCACACCTCCATCCCCCTGCTGGGCTACCAGGTGAGGGACCCCCGCCACCCCTTCCAGCTGGCACAGTCCCGGCAGGTGTACACCTTTGTGGCTGATACTGCCGAGCTGAAACAGCGCTGGATGAGAGCCATGACACGTGCTGCCATGGGCATCACAGACCTGGAGGAGGAGGAGGAGGAGGATGCAGACCCGTGTGACGGAGCAGAGTGAGACCATACCCACACCGGGACTGCCCAGTGGGTTCACCGCTGGCTTTGGGCAGCCCCCCGACACCTCTGCATATTTTCATCATGAAAAGGACAAGGTGGGGGCGCATTTGCCACCACACGGACGATGTGGATGCCCCTTCCCCTCTCTCCTCGCTCTGCGCAGTGGGCAGAGCCGGTGGAGGTCCCGAGCTGCAGTTCCTGCTGCGGCCACGCGAGGGCAGCAGAGCCTCGTCCCTGCTCCAGCCCAGGTCCTAGAGCATCTGCAGGATTGGGACTGAGATAAATCCTACCTTGATCCACCTCTGCAGCCCAAGGAGCCTTTTTGGGGGGTGTATTTTCCGGAGCACCCCGGTGGGATTGTCCCCGGGGCTCCACATCGCTGTATCTGTCACCAGCCCCAAGCTGATGCCCTGCAGGGACTTTGCTTGTCATCCTCACAGCTCAGGGTGCTGGACTCAGGATGTCCCTCCTCCAGCCTGTCCCCACTCATGGACTCTCACTGCTGCACTGTGTGGGGGTACCCCTTAAGCACAGACACCCCTCACCTGTGTCACTGAGCCAATCCACCCTCCTGCCCTTCCCAGACTTTCCCTGCACTTCATCCTGCCCACAGGCACCTTCCACCCTTGTACCTCCCTCAGTAACTTATTTCCTGGGGTAAGATGCTCTGGGACAAGGTTAGGTCTACACAGGTGCTGCTGTGATGATGGGGAGACACAGGGAACTCCCCTCTCCATCATCAGCATAATGAGCACCCTTGGTCATTTCACACAGCACTGTAGGCTGCAGCACACATTTTTCTCTCTGTATCCTCTTTAGTTCCCAAAAAATGTTGCCCAGGCAGAAACTGCCATTTCTGAGCCTACCAGGGACTGAAGTGGGATGTCCCATGCATGGAGCTGGAGAAACCCACAATCCCTGGCAGGCAGGGTTTGCTGCCTGTGCCTGGACACAGCAGCTCCAGCACAGAACCCTGGGCAGAAACAGATCCATGGAGAGCAGGAAGGGAAGGGACTTGGAGCATAATGCTGCACATGGGACAACACTTGGGGAATAAAGCCATCACCACCCTGGGGGCCTTTGGGGAGCCTGGAAAAAGCTGTGAGTGTTGTCCTTCTTCAATCTTCCCAGCTCAGCTCATCCCAGGAAAGGGCAAACTTGGTTGCTTTATCTTCTCAACTTAAGACATACAAGGGGGAGAAGAGCTGAATGTTGGTGTGAGAGCTCTGCCAAGGCAGTTACCCCTCAGGGTGCCACCCAGCACGGGACTGAGCACAGAAGCAAACAGTGCAGGGTTTTCCACCCCAAAACAGCCCTCACCTCCCACCACTGCCTCGTGGGAAGGGGAAACCCCAGCAGCCCTGGAAAAGCCAGGGAGCACAGGGTGCTGCTGTGGGGAAGGAGTGAGCAAGGGGAAGCCCGCGGGGCTGGAAGGTTCTGCGTTGTAGCCTTCCGCCTTGGCGTCACCTCTGTGTCAATGAGGAACAAAACAAGCCCAGAGCAGGGAGCTGCCCTCAGCCCGCGGCTCATGAATGGGCCTAAGAATAGATTTCCTGTTTACCCAGCGAGGAATTGCTCCAGGGGCAGAGGGCACCTGGGGGCTATTTTTACCAGCTCCTGCCCTCCTACCTCCTGACCCCTGTGTTCTGCCCTGTAGGAGCTGTGACACCTTCGGGTACCACTGCCCCACTTCCCTCCTGACACCCATCACCCCCCAGGCACCACTGCCTTACCTCCCTCCCAACCCTCAGCGCCCCCAGGGACCACTGTCCCATCTCCCTCCCAACCCTCAGCACCCCCAGGGACCACTGCCCCACCTCCCTCCTGACCCCAGCATGCCCAGGGATCATTGTTCCATCTCTCTCCTGACCCCAGCACCCCCAGAGACCACTACCCCTCTGCAGCATCCATGTGTGCCATGGGAAGAGGCTGCCAAGAGGAGAGGTGGCTGAGGGATGAAGAGGGTGACAGGGCACCAGGGAAGGTCAGTGCCATGGCTTTGGCATTTTGCTGTCTCCAAAAATGGGACGACAGCATCATTCCCCAAAACAGGCTGGTGGGAGGTGGAACTTACAGGAGGCATTCATGCTCTACCACATTTCCTAGGAAAAAAAGGAGGTTTTTGCACCCACAGTGAACACTCTGATGAATTTTCTCTCCCCACCCCTTCTCAGCCCATGGGTTGTGCTACAGCAATGGTCAAGTGAAGCAGTTTGGCCTCTTGGCTCCACAGCAGAAAGTGAAACCCCATGCAGAAGTCACAGTTTCCTATTCTCAAGAATGGGGAAGGCTCAGAGGCCACTTACCGGAATCCCCCACAGCCCTCCCCAACACCTCTTCTTGTAAGCACTGACCAAAATACACTGTGAAACCCACAGGTCGCTGCGCTGGTGGCCAGGACACCCAGCACTGAGAGCACCCAGCCTGTGGCCAAGGGGAGCATGTGTCTGTACAGCTGCTGCTTTGCAGAGGTTTCATTGTCCCATGCTCATCCCAAACCCCCCTGGGTACTGCAGCCCCATCCACGCTGTGGGAAGGGAGATGCAGAGGGGTTCAAGGGCATGAGTGAGCAGAAAAGTGGCCAAGAGGGACACAGACAAGGAGGGAGTGCATTATGGTCCTCCCTGCAGAGCTCGGAGCAGTGCAATCTCCCCCTGCTCCCCCAGGAAGGGGCTCAGCATGGCCTGGGGGTGGTTCCCCCACATGCCCCCTGAATGTGGGGTGGGATTGGGAGCATATGGGCCTATAGAGCCCAACATTCCCTGCCTGCAGGGCTGCTCTGGGAGCTGCTCTGTGGGATGTGGGCAGGAACAGGCTCTATAGGAGGCTTCTCTACAGGATAGGCATCCCCCTCTATAGGGACTGCTCCATTGGGTGTATTCCCTTGTTCCTTACTGCAGGTCCCTCTGCACTCTGCTACATGGGATGGGATTTTGTGCTCTTCTTTAGGTGTCTGCATCACTGGGGCAGCAACTCTTGCTGTGTAACACCTGGGCCTGAGGTTATATGGGAGCTGAGCTCCATAGGGGCCAGCCCCCCACAGTGGGGACTCTTTGGTCTGTAGGTGTTGAGTTCCACAGGTGTGTTCCCTGTGTTCTGCCCTGTAGGAGCTGTGACCCACAAGGTCCCTGCTCCACGATGCCTGCAGGGACATCTGTGGGACAGCAGAGCCCTTGCTGTGGGATTTGGGGCAACTCAGCCCTCACTGAGGTGCTGGGGCTGAGCAGGCAAAAGCTGCAGCAGCACAACCTCTGCTCACCAAGCAGCCTCTGCAGCCCACCAGGGCTCCCACTGCTCCTGCCAAGCAATTTAAATAACAAATACACACAGGCCAAAAGCAGCTACATCACAGCCCTGCACCGGAGCATCACTTCTCGCTGTGCCTGGGGCTGCCCCACGTCCCTTGAGGCTGGGGGAACCCCCTGGGTGGGAAGATTTAAGGACAGAGATGAGACTAAGGACGCAAAATACCTTTGATCCCCCCCTGAAAAAAAATAAAACGAACTACAGCCAGGATTGTGTAGCCTTAGGACTGGGGTATCCCCATCACCCCAGGGTCCACCTCGCTGCATCCCTTTCACATCTCACTGGCAGGATCTGCTGTCGAGGTGTCCCCATGCTTGGGGGAGCTTTGGGAAGGGGACAGCCCTTTTTGGGGCCGGCAAGGGGCGTTTCGTGCTTCTGCAAAGCAGGTCGTGCATCCATCCCTGCTCTGGCCAGGCAGGAGGTGTTTCCCGGTGTCGCAGGAATTTGCTGTTTGCGCCAGTGTTGGGGGAAGGAAAAGGGGGGAAAAGGGAGTGAATGAGTTGTTATTATTGAATTTGATTTTCCTGCCTCCATCCAGGAATCTCTGCAATGTGCCGGCTGCTCCCAGGGAGGCTGGGGTGGCCGTGAGTCAGTGCTGCCGCTGGAACGTGACTCAGTCCTGCTGCTCTCCCGGCAGGGACTTG
>NW_008665528.1:12605-14835 GCF_000695815.1 Acanthisitta chloris
GCTCGGGAGAAGCCCCAGCACCAGCGCCTGACTGTGCTGGTGGGAGAAATCCCCCCGGAGAGCTCATCCCCTGCTTCCCACCGGGATGACAGCTCACTGCCATCGGGCACAGCTCAGGCTGGGAGGGCAGAATGGGCTCATTTATTTTTATCTTTTTTTCCCCAGCCTGGAAAAGCCTCTCCACCCACTCCAGCTCATACATCCATGGGGCTGCAGGAACCTTCTCAAGGTTTTGCTTCCCTATCTTCCAGTCTCTAGGTGAGCAGGGAAAGCTGCTGGCACCATTCCTGCCCCAGTTCCAGTGCCTCTGTTTCCCCATCCGGTAGGGAGTGGAGATTTCTCCATCAGAGTGTGGGACGGAGGTTACTTCAGGTTATGCTTTGAGGGCAGTGAATAGCAGCTGCAGGGTGTTATTATTAATATTAATTAATAGCCAGGCTCAGGCAGAGCTCAGGTGGCAGGGAAGGACAGGGGGGATGTGAAGGAGTTCTGAGTCATAGGGCAGGAGCAGGAGGTGACCAAGCTCTGTGCTGAGCCCTGACATGCTCACTGCACCCCAGGGCTGTGACAACCACGGGCTGAGGCTGCCCCAGCTCATCTTCCCTGTGGCTGGATGATGCCAGACACAAACCCTCCTCATCCTCACACTGCTGCTGCCTGTGGAAATGGGCTCCAGGGTGGGAGAGCAGCAGAGGTGGCCACGGGGCAGAGCTGAGCACTGTGCTGCTTGTCACACCTCAGGCCTCCATGGCCACAGCTGCTTGAAAGCCAAGCCAGGCTGGCAGGTCTTCTCTGTGATCTTGTTAATTAAGAAATACATTTAATTAGCAGCACCCCAGCTGTGACTCAGCTAATCATCATGATCGAAACAAGAGCTGGACTCCAACGCCAGAGCAGGGAACCACCAAACCCCTCCCCACCTACCACGAGCCCCTGACTCTGCCATGGGACCCACCAGGCACATCCTCATCTCCCCCTGGAGTCTTGGGGTGAATTTCCCCCTGGGCTGGAGGCAGGTTGAGGCTGAGACTGTCCCTGTGCAGCACCTCACACACACAGAGGGTGTCATCCCCACCCAGGGCAATTACCCATTGCCACACTGCAAATAATCACATTAATAACCCATTTTCTGGGCTATAAATAGCCTTGATAATAACACACTGGGTTTTCCAGGAACAGATTGTCAAAAATGTGGGGAAAGCCATTCCCTGTCCCCCAGGTTGCAGATGGGGAAACTGAGGCAGGGCTGGTTTCAGGTCTGACTCTCACCCGCTGCACTGAGCCGTCTGCCAGGCAGCTGTGGAATTTGCTCCCGAGTAAACCGTCATGTAAATGAGCCCTTATGTATATTTATAGGCACTGTCCTGCCAGCTGGAATCTAATAGGGGAGAAAATAAACTGGGAAACTGCCTGGAACAGGAGGGCGGTGCTTCACACATCGGCCCCACGCTCTGCTGGCACTGCCAGGGGTGGGTGTCTGTCTGTCCCTGCTCTCCAGGGTGTCTGTCCCTGGTCCTGGGCATTCAGCCCTGCACACTGGGGTGCCCAGCCCTGCACCCTGGGGTGCCCAACCCTGGTTCTGGATGCCCAGCCCTAGTTCTGCATACCCATCCCTGCACACTGGAATGCCCAGCCCTGGTCCTGGGTACACAGTCCTGCACCCTGGGGTGCCCAGCCCTGGTTCTGGGTGCCCAGCCCTAGTTCTGCATATCCATCCCTGCACACTGGGATGTCCAAATCTGGTCCTGTGTGCCCAGATCCTCCAGTGCCCTGATCCTGGGATGCCTGGGAAGCAGACACCGGGTGCTCTGCAGCTGCTGCAGACTGCAACAGGCTTTGGGGTGTGGGAAATGTGGGGGTGCCAGTTCTGGGGATAGTGGGGTCGGAGCAGGTGAAGCTGCAGCATGTTTGGTGTCCCTGTGCTTTGGGGGGGCCTGTCACAAAGGTTCCCCCCCAGCTCAGCAGGCTCTGTCCCCAGACCTCATAGTAGGTGCTTCTTCCTTGCCGTGCTGGTGACACACACACATGTGTGTGTGGGTGTAGCTGCATGTGCATGCAGCAGTGCCACACAGGTGCTGCAGAGCATCCCCCCCATCAGGCAGACAGGGCAGGGGTGGCCGTGGCAGTGGGGGTAGCTCCCGTTGGGGGAGCAGAGCCACACACCCCCGAGGGTTTCCCGCAGCCCCTGCCGCGGCGCTGGGCGGGGGGAGCAGCGGAGCGAGGCCGATTA
>NW_008665528.1:14994-15271 GCF_000695815.1 Acanthisitta chloris
CCGGGGTGCAGCCTGCATCCTGCTTTCTGGAATGTGGAGGCAGAGGGTATCACGGGGATGTGGTCCCTTGGGTACCAGCAAGCCATGAAAGGATGCAACAGCACCAAGGCCAGGCTTGACCTGCAGCTCTCCTGGAGGGGGTTCCTCCCTGGAGAGGGTTTTTGGAGCAGAGATGCTGGCAGGGCTTCGTGCTGCAGCACCTCTCCCTCCCTCCTTCCCTCCCTCCTGCTGCTCCCGAGCTCTCGCCGCCGTGATTCCCTGCAGCACGCTAAAAATA
>NW_008665528.1:15353-16365 GCF_000695815.1 Acanthisitta chloris
CCTGGCTGCTGTGGGAGGAGGTCAGAGCCCCTGTCCTCGCTGTGCAGCCAGAGGGGTGAATGGACACATGGAGACATGCAGGGAAGCAGGGGATGGAGCAGCCTCTGCCCTTTGGCTGCACAGGGAAACTGAGGCACAGGTGGGGCTCTGCTGGGGGGTGAGGGGAGGTGATGGGCCTGTGGTGATGGGGGAGAGGGGATCAGCCCTGTGCTGATGGCAGAGCTGCGGGGGGACACACAAACCCCTGTGCTTGTGTCACTGTGAGTCACATCCCTCTGCATCAGACCCATCCCTTTGCAGCAGCTCCATCCCCTGCAGCAGAACCAGTCGCCCGCATCCGATCCATCCTTCCCTTCACACCAGCTCCATCCTTCTGCTTTGGCTCCTTCCCTTTGCACCAGATCCATCCTGCTGCCATGGATCCATCCTGCTTCTATGGATCAGTCCTGCTGCCGTGAATCCATTCTGCTGCTATGAATCCATCCCCCTCCATCAGATCCAGCCCCAGATCTGAAATGCCTCACTCTTCTCACACCACACTCCTTGGGATGGAGGGTGAGCTCTGGGGACCAGCTTGGAGGATCTGCCCCTTTCCCTCCCACCCCTCCAGCCCAGGAGATCCCACTCCTGCCTCTCACCCATGCACTGAGCTGGGGTGTTCTCATGCCTCTGCACCTCAAGCACCTCCTGCTTCCTCCAAGGCCACAGAGAATAGGTTGCAGAAGTCAAGATCCCATGCAGGAGGAAGGTCCTGGTTCAGTCCCATCACCCTGTTGTGGCTGAGCATCCCGTGGGAGCTCCCTCCCTCCATCCCTCCCTCCTCACTCCCATTCCCGCCACGTCCCAGCCCACCCCAGCAGAGCTGCCAAAGCACAGGGCAAACAGGGACAAGCTGGGAGAGAGAGAGAGTGATTTTTGTGAGCGTTTATTTTCCTCCATCAAAATCCACCAGCCAGAGAGAGAGCAGTGCGAGGGGGAGGATGGGGAAACCCATCGGGTTTCACGGGCGATG
>NW_008665529.1:0-1778 GCF_000695815.1 Acanthisitta chloris
GTCAGGATGAGCATCCTGGCGTCCTAACTCCTCTGCCCGCGCCGGCTCCGCGAGGCCTCGACCCAGTTCCAACTGCCATGTCCGAATCCTGCCTGGTACCGCAGCGAGGGGCGTTTTTACTCTGTGTATATAGTTGGAAATTTGGCACTGTTGTCTTTCTCTTCTCCATGCGCCTGAGATACAGCTTCAGCTTCACCGACACCGTGGCCGTGGCAGCCGTGGCTCCCCCAAAAAAAAACCAGGCCTCACCTCCCGGCGGCGCGCGGCAGAGGGTGCCGGTGCCCGTGCGCTCTGCAGGGATGACAGTTTAATTAACGGGCATTATTTAATGAGGGGCAGATTCCTGCCCGGGACGGTTGCCCTCAGAGCAGGGAGCGAGCCGAGGGTCCGGCATGGCCAGCTGTGGGAGGGGAAATTCCCACCTCTGTGTGTGGAGACAAGGAAGCAAAATAAGCGATACTCAAATAAATAATGACTAAAGCACAAAAAGCTTGTTGGAGGAAAACACTTGGGGTGGAAGAGAGCAATGCTACATTTCTATTTTTAGAAAACAAAAAAAAACAACCACCCTTGGTCACTATTTTTTCCCTCTTTCCATCTGGTTGGGATCCATCCAGGGATCAGGATGCAGAACTTCTCCCCATCGCTGCCCCCACGGAGGTCGTTTGAAAAGCTGATTTACTCAGGTGAATGGATCAGCTGTCAGCAAGCCAGAAAATGGAAACGTGGGGCAGGATGGATGAGAAAAAACATCCTCCAAAACCACCATGGGGAGTCGGGGGTGGGGTAACCTGGAGGTTGAGTGATTTTTTCTGCCCGTCCTTCTCTCCAGTGCTGCTGTGGTCCCACCATGCCAGGGCAGCACATTTGAGATCCCCTTTGCACACCAAAACACTTGGCCCCAGGGCCAAACGTGATCACTGAGAGGAAATGACAACCCTTTGCCATCACTGTTGTGTTTTCCTGCTAAACGCTACAATGGAAATGGTGAATTTATCCCTCTCCATCCTTTGGGTTTTTTTCTTTTAATCCTTAAATCCTGGTTACAAGCTGTTGACTCATTGTGGAGGGGTGATTCACAGAAGCTGACATTATAAATATGACAATAATTTAATGCATAAAATGTCCCCAATAAGCCTTAAATGTTGTTTAAAAGCCCATGTTACCTATAAGTCAGGCGAATTTCCATGTTTGCACTTAATTGCACCATTACTTCGGTTTTGGCTTCAAAGGTCACAGTTAAGTCATGCTACGTGTTCTATTGGAGTGACCCCAGTGTGAGCTCAGGGAACAAAAAAAAAAAAAAAAAAAAAAAGGAATTCACTGAAACTTTTGTTGTTGTTGTTTTTTAAAAATAAAAAAAAGTTTAAAAAAAAAAACTAAAAAAAAAAATACAAAACCATAAAAAACACAAAACCAACCCAAACCTGGGACACTTCTGCAACCGGTTAAACCCATCACTAAACAAAAAAAAAAAACAAACCAAACCTTGCAATTGTCAAACCAATCAGTCAAAGAATTTTGTGGATGCCAAAGAAATATTTTGACAGCCAAGCAGCACAGCCAGAAACCGGAAACTTGTCATGCTGAAAAAAAAATTTGGAGTTATTTAGCAACCAAGGACTAAAGACACACTCATCCCACACTGCTGCGGCGTTAGGTTCCAAGCTTGCTCCGAGGGATGCTGCTGCTCTGAGACTGCATCCTGCTCTTTTGGTTTCTGATGCTTTTTGCTCATCTCACTGTGAGCTTTCTTTTGGAAACTCTGAGACTCTTCC
>NW_008665529.1:1801-2956 GCF_000695815.1 Acanthisitta chloris
GCCTTTCAAAGTCCTTATTATTGATCAAATTGCAGCAAAGATCAGCGATGAGAGCCCAACTGATCCCAGGCATGGTGAGCAGTCCTGGCAAAGTCCAACACTCACCTGGCTGAGACTGTCCCTGCCTGGGAAGGAATATCTTCCTCAGGTGGGAAAAACATGACACACAAGTTATTAGTGGGGAAAAAAAAAAAAAACCAACAGAAAAAAAACCAGAAAAAAATCAGCAAAACACGAACCACCTTTGCTATAAATTAGCATAATCCATTGAGGTTGGAAATGAAAATCTGCTCATTAATTAAGGTTCAGTATGTTCAGATAATGTTAAATACAGTAAATAGGACTTAGTTTATCTTATCAGGCTTGCTAGCTTTAGCTCCAGTATCCTAGTATAAGAGTCATACCAATAATCAATATGCTGCCTTTTAATGAATCTTGCTTCCGTGTGCTTCACTCAATTATGGTTAAAAAAACAAAGCAATCCACAAATTTCACTGTACACAGCTCCATTCATCAGCTTCTGCACTACTTGTCTTCTCAGTACAGGAGAGCAAAAAAAAAAAGGGGGAAACTTTAAAGAACAACCAACCCAGCACCACCAGCACTGGGCAATAAACCAGTTTGAAACACTCCCAAAATATCAGGCGTCACTGGGAG
Organism: Acanthisitta chloris; assembly: GCF_000695815.1. Lineage (NCBI taxonomy): Eukaryota > Metazoa > Chordata > Aves > Passeriformes > Acanthisittidae > Acanthisitta > Acanthisitta chloris. Next base: position 2,459 of record NW_008665529.1, read on the forward strand.
GTGGCAGTGAGGTGGGGAAAGCTAAAGGGGCTGGTGGGGCACAGGGAGAGGAATGGGATGGGGGAATGAAGAGGAGGAAAGGGGCTGAGCAAGGACTGGGTGGAATGGCTGCAGCCACCCCAGAGCATCCCCTGCCTGGGAGCCTGGTGTTCTGGAGAGAAAAATGCACAAGGAAAATATTTTTGATGTTCATGTAAATGTATTTTGAAAAGAATAGAAAGAAAATAAAAGGTTTATTTTAGTAAAGAAATGTCTTTTAAGATGTATAAGCTGCAGGAATCCACATTTGCACTGTTAAGAACACCTGTTTGCTTGGAGAAGGAGCAATCGGTGAGGTGAGGATGGAAAAAAAGGAGCATCATGCCCTGATGGAGCACCAGCCCCAAGCAACCCCAGCCCTGATGGCTGCAGGAATTTTCTGAGGACAGCTCCATTCCACACTCCCATTTTCCCCACACCCATCTTTTAGGGTTTTTTTTCCTTTTTGGTTTATTTTGC
>NW_008665529.1:3012-14752 GCF_000695815.1 Acanthisitta chloris
GAGGGATACAGGCTGAGGGAAGATGCTGCTGCAGAGCAGAGCCTGAGGTTTGGTTGTTCTTTAAGGAAATCCCCTGCAGTTTGCACCATTCCACCTCCAAAACAACCCACTTCACATCAGTTACAGGAAACGATATGAATGTCACAGGAGGAGAAACCCTTCTGTTTTCTTTGTTTCAAAGAACGTGATGTGCCATTTGTTAATACAAAAGAGAAATATTGAAAATATATTGAAAAGAGCAATTTTAAATTATTTTTGGCTTATGTTGCAATATTTATTTTCTTGTATTAGAAATTCCTTTGTAGAGAAAAAAATGTATTTTTCATTAATGCAAAAACCTATTTCTCCTTTTTGTACATTTTCCATGTTAGTTAATCCTTAAAGCAATATAATGTTATCAAACTCGTTCTGTGTGAGACTGTATTATGCATGCTATTTGTGTTGCCTTGGAATAGCTCTGTCTGCCATTATTTTCATCCTGTTTAGATACAGTGTATGCTTTAATACACATTGGGACCATGGCCCATTGCTTATGAAAAAAGACCCTTTGCATTCCTCAATGTGTTGGCAAATGCAGTCAATAAAGCAGTGTTTTCTGTGTACCTCGTGTTGGTGTAGTGAGCACAGCACAAACTCTCGCAGGGATGGGAAGAGCTCATCAGAGCATCCCAGGGATGCAGCTCTGTGGGGATGTAGGGCTGGTCCAGCTCTGCTGATGCAGCCACTCTGCCTGTGAATAACAAATTTCCAAACTTCCATTGCATTTCCATTTCCATTTCCATTGCCAGACCTCAGCCAGCCCTTGGGAAATGCAGCCAGAGAGATTTGTCACAGCTGGAGGGGCAAGCCCAAGCAAGAGGATTCTCACAAAGTCCCCCATACCTGAAAGTTTCTGTAATTCTAGGTAACCACCTTTCTTGTGGAGATTTTTAAGTCTTGTTTTGCAGACTTGGAGCAAAACCTGCAGGGTTTGAGCATCCCATCTCTGCTGCTAGATTTGCTATTCATGGGAGCAGCAGCAAGCTGTGAAATCCAAAATACTCCAGCAATGTGTTGCTGCTTTAAGATGCTCCTTGTTATCCTGCTGATACCAACCAGCAACCTGACCTCGTGGGTTGGAACTGAATGATCTCCAAAGTCCCTTCCAACCCAAATCATTCTATGATTCTGCTGATGTGGTTACCAGGCCTGACCCTCCCACCTGTGGAGCATAGTGGGAGCATATAGCTCATCACAGCTTTATAAACTTGGAACTGAATCCACATTTCCCTGTGGATGCTGGGCTGGCTTGGAGGCCACAGGCCAAGGTGCTGCTCCTTTGTTTCAGCAAATACTTGAGTCATCAAGGAATGGCTCTTTCCTTCTGCCTTTTTGACATTTCCTGGCACATTTTTCTTCAGTCAAATTAACCAAGTGCCCAAGGTGCTGAAGAAAAAGGAGCTATTTAATAGACATCCTTTGTTCAATTTATTAGCAAAGCAATTGATCAGGGAAGTCATGGTGTGTGGTGAAGACAGTGTAAAACCATCAATCTGACCTGGGTCTTTTGAGGAGTGGGGAGAGAAAGAGGGAGAATTCCACCTTGAAACTGTCATGGCTTTATATTTCACTCTTAAATGGAAAGGCAAAAGATCAGTTTATTGCAAACTAAGGATTTTATTACTGGGCTGTGTTATTGCTTGAAGTTCTTGAGGAACCCAGTGATGAACTCAAAGTCCTGGCAGGTCCCTGGAGCCCCACGGTGCAGGTGCAATACTCACAGCATCACACATGAACACACCTGTCTAAAACCAGTTCAAGAGTTGTATTCTGTAATAAGTTCTTCACTTATAAAGCAGGAAGTGAGTCCAGCCCACCTGGCATGGTTTCACCAGTCATGACCTTCCCAGCTCCCAAAATGTCAAAGGGGATGATGCCCAACCCAATCAGACCTTGAAATTCTGATGCTGGAGAAAATGGAGCATCATCCTTACAAACTGGCAAGGATTTTGCCTCCAAAATAATTCAGGCTCATGGAAGTGAGAGTTAGCCAAATTCCTGGGAAGATGCATCCCTGCCTTCTAGCACCTGTATTACTTGAGAGATGGCTGGGAATGGGCATGGTGAATGGAACTCAAACACCTGCAAGTAATGGAAGAGAGAATTTTTGGCAGCTTAAAAGGATCCGTGGCCTCTGCATGTCCCCTCCTCTCCCAGAGAGCCCATTTCACACAAGAAGTAACCCAGATGACAACAGAACTAACTCACCAAGAACAGCTCAGCTCCTTATTTCTGGCATCCTTCTTGTTAGGCAAACACCTTCTAAACCCCCAGCTGGCTCTTGAAGGAGCAAGATACAGCAGGGAGAAACTAACTCACCAAGAACAGCTCAACTCCTTATTTCTGGCATCCTTCTGGTTAGGCAAACACCTTCTCAACTCACAGCTGGGTCTTGAAGGAGCAAGATACAGCAGGGAGCTCCACAAGGCCAGGACTGAAATCCTTGGTACCAAACCCAGGCAGCATTCCTACTGCCCATCATCCATCACCAGGCAACACCCACTGGTACCAGTCCCTGAGCCACCAACCACTGCTGGTTTTCCAGGTACCCAACAGAGCAGGGACAGCCAGCCCTGAGGAGATAGAACTCTACCAGCACCACTTTCTCCTCCAGCCCAGCCTGAGCAGTGATTTCCCAATAAAGTTACAAACCCCCATTCTTATTAGAAATATATGTTTAGAGGCACTCAGAGCACACAGGGTTTCCCTGTGCTACTCACTTGGGACTTGCCTATAGTATCCTCATCACAGATGGTGCTGAATGCCTCGATCTGGAGTGAGCAGCCAAAGCATCATTTCAGTTTAATTGCAAAATAAATGTTAGGCTAGCCCCTATATGTTTTGCATAAGGATTGCAAGTGCCACTATAAATACTAATGGGGCAAATACACCCCAGTGTCAGTAAATCATCGGCAATGGCTGTGAAAAGGAATTAATTTTCCTTCAGCTTATCCTGAAAGAATTGCAGTAAGACCTTAGTTTATTGTGTTTGATTGAGTGCTGGTGGTATAACATAATTTCCCCTAACCATTAAAACCGCTGGTGCTGTACTTCTGCATAAATGTCTCTAATGTGATGAGAGCATATTTAATATTTACTCTTCCAAAGTTAATACATTTAGGGGAGACATTTTGCATGCTAAAAATAGTTCCTTGGTCTTGGATTTCCATGTAGGGCTGTGAAATGATGTGCCTGCTGTGGTTGCAACAGATGAATAAGAAAATAAGCCTCTAAAAAAAATAAACAAACCTATGACTAACCCACAAAACAAGGGAAAAATATCTCTGCAGCCAACACCGACCCTAGCTGATCCAGAGGGTTTCACAAGCTCTCCCTCTGCCTTGATGTCTTGCCCATCCCAAACTCCATTTGATAAACTCATTCCCTGTTCATTTAACACACAAGTTAAAAATAGACTCATGGAGGGTCTAACCAGGCAGGGTTTTTTTTCATGGAGGATTTAACCAGGTACTTTTTTTCATGGAGGATTAGCTTGGGGATGAGATTGGGATTGGGATTGCTTGCAGGCAGGTGTTTCTTCTCCTGTGGTGGCCCCATATGTTGGACATCTGATGGTGAGGAGGTGCTCAGCCCCCAGCCAAGTTTTGGGGGCACAGGGTGAGCCCATGGCTTTGTCCATATCTGTCTCTCCTCCATGAGAAGGTGCTGTGGTTGTGGATCCTGGACCTTGTCCTCACAGGGCTTTAAATCATGCAAATGGCAAATAGTTTATAGAGGAATTAGGAGGGAGGAGGAATGTAGCTCCTTTCAAAATCAGGAGTAGGGTCCTGGGGGTGTTGCTTGTGCTGTGCTCTGAGAAACAAGCCCTGGGGGTGTCTGTGAGCTCTGCTGGTGTGCAGCAGTGGGATGGTGTTTCCCAAAGTGGCAGGATTTGGGCATTTCCCAAAGCCTTGGGATGGTGTTTCCCAGTTAAACCCTCTCTACTGAGTATCAGCTGCAGTGTTTTTCCTCAGGAGCTGCTGCTGTACGTTCAGAAGTAATAAAGATTGAAATAATTGACTGCCTGTGCTTATATTTTAAGAGGTACTTTATAATGCTGACACTGAGCGTGAGGAGAAAAGGCAGAGGTTAAAATAGTGCTGTTACACTGGGTCATTAGCAGCCCTGCAATGAGCTCCAAATGGCTGGATCAATGAAATGGAGTTTTTCCTGGGAGACAGGCAGGTCAAGAAGCAAAATAACACATTTGTCAGCACATATCCTGGGAAAAATGATTCTCAGGAGGGAGATGCTGTGTTTGTTTAGGACACTGCTGCCATCAGAGCAGGACACTGACCATCCATGTGGGAATGGACCTTCCACAGGCTCTGCCTCCATCCAAGCATCTCCCTCTGCAGCACTCTGCAAGAGAGAAAATTCCCTGCAGAAAACAAGGTACCAAAAAATCCTTTCCAAGAATGCTGGGCTAAAAATAGGTGTTTGTTGTATGGGATACCACAAATAACACTCAGAGTGCACAGAGAGACTGGCAGGCGGGGGATGAATTCCTGCCCTTCGTAAGCAAGCAGGATCAATAAAGCCTTTCTAAAAGAGGGAAATCAGCAGCTTTTGCAGCTCCAGCTTTAAAATTAGTGAATTGGGGGGATAAAGCACAGCAGCAAGGATGGCAGTCCCTGTGCCGTGCTGGGGGATAAGTTGGGGGGATAAAGTACAGCAGCAAGGGTGGCAGTCCCTGTGCCGTGCTGGGGGATACAGGAACCCTTGACACCCAGACACACTGGCACATGGAACTGGGGTGAGCCAGTCCCCCCTAAAAGCTGCTTCTGGAGATCTCTGGGGAACCAGCTGGTTCCAATTGGGCTTTTAAATCCACCACACAGAGCAGCTCAGGGCCAAGCAGCATCTCTGTGTGGCCAGAGGCAGTTTGGGCACATGCATTCCCTGTGCCACAAGCATCACCTGCTCAGCACCAGCTCCTCTCTAGTAGGAAAAGGACCCGTGGCTGATTTTTCTAGGCTTGCCAAGGCATGAGGATGCCAAGGCACAGTCAGCTGCAGGGCAACAGTACACTTCTTGGCATGGCAAGAGCCAGATGTGTGTTGAGCTGTGAGGACTCAGGTCATTGCTCTGGCCTGAAGCATCTTCCCAGCCCTCTGTGCATGCTAGAAAACAGCTCTAAAACTGGCTCATACAAACACACCAGGAGGAAGAAGGAGTACAAATAGCCAAGCCAAGACTGTGCCATGTGGCCATGCCTTCCCCACACCAGCACCAACCACCTGCCTGGCACGTGCAGTATTTTCCATCCCCAGCACTAGGAGACAGTCAGTGATGAAGTAACAGCCCCACCTGACACCAAGGGAGATGTCACTGCTGCCCCCAGCTCACAGCTGCCTTTCATAGCTGGAAAACATGAGCTGAGATTCGAAACTCAGTGTAACTCTCTGCTTTCTAATGGGGGAACATAGGATGTCATTACTGCCTTCTTTTTATACTTTCATAAAATCTTTGGCATAGCTAAGGATTCCCAACAGGAATGACAGGACAACACCTGCTTGAGGAAACAGAATTACCTTACACTAAGGAATGGGTGGCCAAGCAAGCTGAGGGCAGCACAGCCTGACAGCCAGAGGAAACATGCTAGGACCCTTGCAGAAATCACATTTCAGCTGATTTTCCAGTCTGTTTCCTGGCTGCTGGAGAGCTAGGATGCTGAGGGCTAGCAGCAGTGAGCTCGTCATGCATTTCCAAACTGCTTTTGCCTTTTTGGTTTCTGTATGTATCAATGGAAGGGGGTTGGAAATGAGGGAGGCAGGGCATGGGAAAAGGTGTGCTGACTGGGGCTGTGTGGATCTGAAGGGCTGTCCTTGTGGGGTAAATAAGCAAGGAATTGGCTCATTACTAAGTGGTGGGAAAGAAACAGGAGTCAGTTCGTAGCAGTGACTGAAACATCTCCCAGACTCAACCATCAGCTAAACCCAGCTGGAATGAGCAGCAGAAGCAGCAGCAGCAGAGATCTTGCTGACAAATCCCCATCCCCTTTGCTCTGCTTTGTGCCTCTTTCCCAGGGAGACAGGTGGAGCTGTGTCCTGCCTGGGTCATGGCACTTGGAGCAGGACTGTCCCTCCTGAGGATGATCCCTCGAGCTCGTACAAGTGGAACCCTGGCCACAGGCAGCAGTTTCGTTTACATTTTGCACTGAGAGTTTGACTCATCCCAGCTTGAAAGTCAGAATGAAACTCTTGGGGTGGGGGGAGGAGGACAGATGACACCTGAAACACTGAAACCTGGGGGAGGTTTGCACCCACACTGGGAGCTGAAGGCAGTGAGGAGGCTGCAGAGGACTGACACTGGTTCACAGCCTGAGAACTCTGACAGATCTCTGCTCCCCTGCTCTGTTCTGCTGCAGCCCCCTGTGGGATGCTCTCAGGCCTGATCCGCTCATGAGGACTGGCAGGCTCAGACCCTCCACAGAGGAATTTGGTTTGCATCCTGTGACACCATCAAACATGAACCTGAAGGAAAAGGCCAGACTGAAACACTTCTGTGTCTGCCCCAGCCCCTGCTCTGCTCCTCTCATCCCTGGCCCAAGTCCCCCAGGCCACATGTGGCTTTGCACAGCTGAGCTTGGGTGCAGCTCAGTGCAGCTCAGCAGCATTGGGGGTCCCTGGTTCCTGCCCCAGTGTGAGCAGTTATGAACCCCAATTATGAAGGCAAGGAAGGTAATAACTCAGTCCTAACTGAGATGAGGAGCTGTGCTCACCCCCTGCCTTTCCATTCCACAGGGCCCTCAGTGCAGTTTTCATAGAACCACAGAATGGTTTGGGTTGGACCTCAAAGCTCATCTCATTTCAACCCTCCTGCCATGGTTAGGGACACCTAGCCCAGGTTGCTCCAAGCCCCATCCAACCTGGCCTTGGATACTTCCAGGGATGGAGCAGCCACAGCTTCTCTGGGCACACTGTGCCAGTGCTTTATCACGCTCACACAGGGAAGAATTTCTTTCTAACATCTAATATAAATCTACCCTCCTTCAGCTTAAAGCCATTCCCACTGGTCCTGTGGGAACGTCAAAAGTCCTTCTCCAGCCTTCTCACAGCCCCTTTAGGTACTGAAAGGCTTTTGTCACCTTCACCCAGGGAAGAGGAGGAAAGCAAAGGCATCACTTGGCAGCACTGAGAGCATCATCTTCAGGGCAGAACACATGAGTCATCCCCTCAGCACACAGCCTGAGCCTCAGCATCCCACACAGCCCAAACCAGCGTGTGGCTTCCCAGCACAGCCTGCCCCTTCTTCCTTCCTTCCTCTGCCTCGAAGCCACCAGCTCTGCTCAGGAGGATGCAGCTTCTCAGAGCACTGGGGTTTGTTTTTTTTTTGTGGTCAATCTGGGCCAGCTGGTTTCAGGCAGACAAACCAGGGTTGATTTCCCCCTCCCTGACGCAGCTCTCCAAGCAGTTTGTGTTGGGTCTGATGTGGTAGAGAGAGGCTTTGCTATAGGAGAGCTTCTCCTCACTGCTTCACACCTACTCTGCACTGGCAGCACAGCCCTGCTGAGCACCTTCCCACCCCAGCAGGGAACAGGATGGGACCAAGGACACTGGAATGTGCTGCCCAGGGAGGTGGTGGATTCACCATCCCTGGAGGTTTTCAAGCTGAGACTGGATGTGGCACTTAGTGCCATGGTCTAGTGACCACAGTAGGGTTGGACTCTGTGGTCTTTGAGGTCTCTTCCAACCAGGTTGATTCTATGACAAGGATGGGAACAGGGACAGAGCTGAGCACATGGACCCCCAAGGCACTCCAGGATGCTCAGCATTGTCACAGCCTGAGGACCACCAGCTTCCCCATGCTCTGTGTGTGTGCAGTGCTCTTTGCTTGATGATGTAAACAGTGTGAAGATGTTACAGTGATAATTGTACAACCTCTCAAGTCTAATTTGGTGGCAGAGTGGCACTCCAGGCCCACAGGCAGGTGATTGCACTGCAGAACACACTGGAGCCATCACTGCTCCTCCAAATGACACTGGGTTGTCCCCATATGCCTGTCGTGGTGGCTCACCACCCAGCAAAATAAATCCATCCATAAATAAAACCCTTGTCAAAAAGCAACACTCAGCCTGCTGCTGGTAGCATTAGCCCCAGTCTACTCCAGCTCTCCCAGACTAGCAGCTCCTGGGATGGACAGCAGAGGTGACCCAGACTGACCCAGGGCTGTGCATGGAAGAGCAGTTTTTATGCTAGCAGCATGTGGGAATTGCTCTTTTCTGCAGGAATACAAGGCCCCAGCAAGGTCACTGGCAAAGGTCCTGCTGCTGAACACCTCACTTGTGCATGCTCCAGCCTGGGCACTGCTGCCTCCAGGCAGGAATCCCAGTGCTGGGAAAAGCATTTTTTGGGAAGGACAGTACCACTGGGCTGTTTGAACTGCCACGTGGATCACACTGAGTGCCCACAGAGCAATTTCATCCCCTGGCTAGTCCAGGAGCAGCTGAGGAATCTGTCCCACTGCCCACGATGGTGTTTGCTGTGCCCGTGGAGGGGCAGCTCTGCCACAGCTCCCAGATGGGCACTTTTAGTGAGCTCTACATGAACTGCTATTTCAGCAAAAAAATGCAGCAAACCACAGGGGAAGGGTGGGGAGATGCTGAAATTCACAGGCTCTTGTCAGGTACAAACACTGTTTGGCTGCACAGCAGCTACTTCCCATGGGGTTAATGCAGAGAAAGGGTGAAAATAAATATAAAGCAGCATTTGTGGTAGAGATGGAGCAGAACCCTCCTGATGTGAGACAGAGAGCTCTGGGTCAGCTGCCCAGGCACTGCCTCCTTCTCAGCTCAAAGGCAAAAAGCACTCAGAGATCTTTTTTGGATAAAGGCATGGAGCACTTAAACCAGAGGGAAATGGATGTTTTCGAACAGAACCTGAACTACTTCTGGAAGTAACTGCAGGGACTTGGTGTGTCAGAGCTGCAGGCAGAGCTGGAGGCTGGGAACAACAGGGGATTCTACTCAGCAATGCTGAAAGTGTAAATTCTCAAAGTGTGATTCTAAATGGCCCCAACTCACCTGTGACTCCTCTCTGGCTTTCCCAAACACAGATGTGAAACCCCTTGAAAGCACAAACACAGCCTAGCACCTGTTCTGACGTTTCCTATCCTGCTCTTGCTAATAGAAAAACAACCAAACCAGGCCAAAGGGCACCACCAACCTCCAGAAAGCAAATTTGTGGTGAAGCTGTGGGGTTAAAAAGCATCTTCTTATGCAGGTCCCACCTGCAGGAGTGGAAGGGGCTCAGGAATTACAGCTGAGCATCCCACCAATGTCAGACCCACATTTCCCTGGGATTAAAAAGGGGTTTAGTCTTATAAAAGTCTCTAACATGCACACCTATATGAAATATCTATATAGATAAATCTCTAGAGATAGCTATTTATATAGCTATAGTTTTTCATCTATAAATATCATGACTATCTATAGATAAAAAACTATATTCTTAGAATTTAAAGTTGAAAAATCCAGTTTTACATGGGAAGAGAGAAAGGCCTTGACTCACATCCTTTAGTCACAACATGTGGCACCAGCCAGCACCAAGGTGCTCACAGCTCAGGGGGTCTCTGCATCCCTGAGATAGGAGTTCATCCTGGACAGAGCTCACACTCTGAACTTTGCTTCCACTGAAATATGACATTGTCATCTGCATTTTATTCTACAGCATATGAAGAACTACTGCTCTCACAGCTGTCTGATATGGAAATCATTCTTTGGGAATTTCCTGGAGCAGGGAAGGTAAAAAGTCACCTAAATACAGACAGAATGCAGAAGTCCAATTTCCAGGGCAGCCTCTACTGTCCAGGCACAATCCCTCTCCTCAACCCCTTTTCCCCCTGGGGTTCCAGCACCCACTCCCATCCTGCATGCTACTGGTTTCTAACCAAAGGCCACTGCAAACTAGACCAAGATCACTGGCTGATTTTATGTTAGACACTAAACAGACATGAGATGATCACTTCAACTTAATTATATCATAATTAAGCCCTCCTACTCCTGTCATCTGGAACTGTCGACGGCAGCCTGAGTGGAGCTGCTGCTCCTCTCCAAGAGCCATCACTCAGTGCTCCTGAGATGTGTCAAAATAGGGGGAATTCTGCCTGCACAGCCAGCTCGTGGCTGTAAACAAGCAGTCGTGCTTCACTTCAGAGCTCTGCAGTGGCTGTGAGGATGGGAAGGTCCTGCTCACCAGCCACATGGGACAGCACCCAGGGACAGCAGCAGCCTCATCCTGGTGGTATCACCAGCATTGCAGCCCCACATGGAATCACCTCCTTGCCTTGTGCCAGCCAGCTGTGCAAAATGTATGGATTTTATCATGTCATTAGGTAAAATTTAATATAAGTATGTACTTTTCCCTTGAGAAAATGAGGCTGGGGGTGGAAATGTGGTGAAGATGCCACTCCTCAAGGTGCAGCTGAGCTCAGCATCCACTCCAGCTCATGCAGACAGCTCCTCCCTCTCTGCTGGAGGAGACAGTGAGGGGATCACATCCTTTCTCTGCTTTGCTGCTCCCCAGGTCTGTTCCTGCTCCCTCATGGCCCCAGGACATCCGTACACAGTCCCAGGCTTTCTCCTTCTCTTTTACATGCCTCCCCTCTGGGCCAAGTCACAAAGCTCCCTATGCATACATTCCTATGACTACCAGTTTATTACTGTTTAATCTTCCAAGCACCATGTGCAGCTTACAAGTTTTTATTTAGGATTGCTCTGCTGCCTGTCAAAATTCCTCTCACCTTTGTGCTTTCCAAGTGAGTCATTACCATTGCTCCAGCAACACCTCCACTACTGGGCAGGTGGAGAAGAATACCTCCTTCAATTAAAGCAGTGATTAATTTTTGCAGGAGGGGTATAATGACTTACATGGAGGGCTTCCCTCAACCTCGGCCAATGCACCTGCTGCTAAGCTTTGCTTTCTCCATGCTTTAACAAATTCCCAATTAATCACCCTGGGAGGTGGCTGTGACTCAGTGCAAGCAAGTCCTGCCTCCCAAGGAGCCCTCTGACCTCCCAAGCCCTTCCTGCAGCTGACGTGGCTTTTGGCTGGTCCTTGTCAACATGGACTGATTTGTTTGGGTGAGGCTGGCACAGCGTGCAGGAAAATAAAAGGCAAATCAGGGAGTCACTGGAGTGTGCTCAGCACGTGGCATCACACTCCCCAGGATGTGCTGAGCACTTCTAGCAGGGACCCACAACCTAAAATTAATGTGAGTGGAGACACCACAGTGCTGATCCTCCATCTGCTCCATCCTCTGAAGGGGTTGAGGAGGCTGGAGGAGGGTTGGCTTTATGGCACTGTCAGGACCAGGGGATGCTGCTGCTGCAGGTTAGTGGCATCAGGATGGACATCCCAAGCCCTGGAGATCCTGAACACCCCTTGGAGCTGGGGTATGATCCCCATGGAGCAGGTCATACACCATAGAATCATAGAATCAACCAGGCTGCAAGAGACCTCAAAGATCATTGAGTCCAGCCCTATCCCCATTACTAACCATGGCACTAAGTGCCACATCCAGTCTCAGCTTGAAAACCTCCAGGGATGGTGAATCCATCACCTCCCTGGGCAGCACATTCCAATGTCTGATCACTCTCTCTGTAAAAAATCTCTTCCTAATATCCAACCTAACCCTCCCCTGGCAGAGCTTGAGTCTGTGCCCTCTGGTCCATGTGCTGGAGCAGGAGCAGGAGCAGGAG
>NW_008665529.1:14825-34159 GCF_000695815.1 Acanthisitta chloris
ATGTGCTGGAGCAGAAGCAGGAGCAGACAACCTGCCCCAGCTGTCCCAGTGACTCCAGTGTGCTGAGCAGTTCCCCCCACAGCTGACCTAGACAGAGCCAGACACTGCAGCACAGAGGAGAGATCCCCAACTGCAGGCAGAGGCATTCAAAAGCAAATTTGTGTGAAGCATCACAGCTTTTTGTATCTACAAGCTTTCACAAGGGAAAGCTGGTAACCACATTATTCTTCCTGGGGAACTTCTCTGACAAAATTGCTGCTCTTTGCAGTTGGCCCTAAATAAGTACCTGTTTGCCTTTCCTTGCCTCCCAAGTTTGACTTTCTGCTGTTTGTTCTCATGGAGCAATTCAGTGAACAGCTGCAAAGGATGTTTCATTTCTTGAAAATGATCTGTTCCTCTTACACCAGCTCTGTGCACTCAAGTTCTGGAGAGCATTGCACAACTCCCTGAGCTCCTGAAAACATCAGTGTTGAGAGGTTAAAGATTTTAAAGTCTGCTGCCACCTATGGATGGAAGGAAAGCAGTGAGAGCAGGAAACCTCCCGGGAGCGTGTCTGGCTGGAAGGAGATTGAAGGCTGAAAAAGCCCTTGGCACTGGGAGATGCCAGCAGCCCTGGGCAACACCAGAGCTTTCTCCTTCTTCACACAAACCCAACAAGGTGCAGGACACAAAGGGCTGAGGGAGGGTGTTGGGAAATTTGCTACCCATCATGTGAGTACATGTAGTACAAGAAAGGAAATAAACCTGTTTTTTTGGCTTGCTGGGTTAAGCTGATTAGGGTGTTTTCTTTGACAGACTGTAGCTTTGCCCTCCTCTCTACCTAAATGTATTGATGTCATTAAATCCTTTTTAAAAATGTACATATTTGCATTCAGATTGCTAAGGTGATCATTTCTGCCATAAAACTCGACAGAATACCTGAAATGGGTATTTGTGGGGAAACTATAGAGTGGCATATTCCACCCTCGCTGGAGGAAACAGGAATACCTATAATATAGATAATGATGTGACTAGAATATAGAGGTGTTATTTTTATGGCATTATACTTAGCAGAGCTCTTAGTTCATGAAGAGGCTCCTTGGTCCATGGCCATGTGTCCTGAGAGCATCCCAGCAGAGCATCCCAGCAGAGCATCCCAGCAGAGCCCTCTGCCCAACAGGACCAGCCTCTACCTTAAGCTGGACAAAGGGAGAGGCCAGAGAGCACAGGCAAAGGACCACAAATCAGTGTTAGATTAGATATTGGTATCTACATCATGCTCATACACAAGGTATTCACTGGTTTTTTGCTCTGGTTATCCACATGCACACTCTGGAAGTGGAAAGTGAGCTGAAGCAGCAGGCACAGTCAAATCTGATTTTAGGCATCCACCACCTTGCCCTTTAGAAAAAGCTACAATAATTTCAACACAGGATTAAAGATGTCCTATTGTTTTATTCCCTTTTTTTTTTTTTTTTTTGGCAATGTCATCAGCTTCAAACTTCTTGAAAAACCTGTTTTTTCTCTTTTATCCTGAGTCATTTTACATGAAGAAGCTATTGTTCTAAACTGTGACTCATCAGTTTGCATCATTACTTCCCAAGCCCCTCGGGGGCAATGTGGGCTTGGAAGCAGGGAAGGCAGCCAGGCTTTATTTACCAATAAATAGGCACTTCATCAGTGCATTGACTCATTGCTGGTTAAACCTTGGTTTGTTCCTGCTTCCCAATGGTGAACCTGCAGCGAATCGTTCTGTTTGCTTCTTGTAATGTTCTTTTATGAAGAGCATTCACACAAACCACGTCTTGCTGACAATCTGTCTGCTGTTTGAATGCAAAGACTTTGAAGGAGAGACAAGTGTCTAAATGATAGAGCTGAAATACCTGGGAGGATCAAGTTTTCAGAAAGTGCCACGAGGCAGAAAACACAACTGTTGGTTACGGAGACACCTCCATATGTTAGAATATTATCCACCTCACTGAAACTCATACACAGATCCTAAGTGTATCTTTTTGAAATCTGAGTCAAAGGAGCTCTTTTGGAGCTAGAATCTCCTTTGTCACTCAGAGATACCTCACCCCTGCCCAGGAAGGCAGCACCAGCAGCATGTGGGGGATGAATGAATTTTGCCTGAGCGTAACGGAGCTTTGGGAGTTTAAAGGTGCAAAATTAAAGGTTTGATCCTGCTCTTCTTGTGCACCAAGACCTGACTCATTCTCTTTGTGTCCTTTTGCTGCTGAATAAGTACCAATAAAGCAAATCAAACGAAGGTGTTTGTCTGCATTAGTTCCTCTAACCCCATAGTTCTCAAGACCAAATGATACTCAGCACCTTATCCTAAATATCTGATGCTGCACTTTCCTGTGGGACATAAATCAAATCATGGCTCAAATCTCCTGCAGCTGTAGTGTCAAGTGCTCCAGAAAACCCAGGGTCTTGGAATGAGATGAGCTTTAAGGTCACTTCCAACCCAAACCATTCTATGAAATCCAGGATCCAACTGGTCTTTTTTCCTCCGTGGTTTTGCTCTCCTTCCTTGCATGACTCTTTCACCCAGTTCCCAGGGCAGGCTCTGGTTTTCCTCCCAGCTGCCAGGACTCCTCTCCCTGCACAGACAGGCTACTGCTTGCCCCAGCCAGCTCCTGCCCAGTGCATCCCTCCTACTCATCCCTCTGGCAATGGGCAGGATCCCACGAGGCTCCCTGAGCCTCCCTACTGCAGCAGGGTGAACATGGGTGCTTGGGTGAGAAGATGCCAGGCTAGGGTAGACCTGTGGCAGCCCCTGAGTATTGAGGGAGGGATTAAGCAGCTGGGGTGGGGAACATCACTGACCTTTGCACCTGGGATGTGTGCTCAGAGCTGGAGCTGGCACAGAGCAGAGGTGCCAGGGATGGTCCCAGTGACTGCAGAAGGTGGGACACCTCTCCTGGAGGGGCACCAGGGGAGGGCATGGCCAAGAGGCTCCAGTGAGGGACTCAGGGTAGGACCAGCTCCTTCCCCATCACAGCCTTGTGCTGTGCAGGTCACCACAAGTACCACCTAATGAGTGTAAAAGCAAAGTATCCATCACTGATTTCTCCCATATCTTTTTTCCCTTCTTTTGGAGTCTTGAGACACACATTTCTTAAAACACTGCAGAAAGGATCCAAGCCTCAGCCACACGTCTGTTTTAAGAGGAATTTAATTCAAATCTGGAATGTACAGAAGATGTTTTTAGGAGGTTGTTTTTCTAGACAGTCTTTGTGTAGTGCTGTTATATCCACAAGGTGTGTAAGACACTATTACAGAAACTCACAGCACATACACCTGGTAACATACTGAATGGTTTCTTTGCATTATTGCTTGGACTTCTGTCACTTTCCCTAAACATCTTCCAGCAGCATGATGTTCTGCAGTAAGTTCAACCTCATTTTGTACTCCCAGAGAGGTGTTAGCCCAGTGACAGCTGACCAGGTCAGCCAAGGACTTGCCCAGCCCCATCTCCATGGTGTGCATTTCATAATTCCATGTTTACAGAGACATAAATAGACTTGTCCCACAGTCACGTGTGAGGATCTATTACACATCCTTCTCTGCAGTCAGACTTGCAGCAGCTCTGATAACCTCAACTAACCACAGAGCCTGTAACTTTTTGGGTTTCCCTTGTTTCTCCCAAAGTAAGAATGGCAAATAATGCACGTAAACCTCGTACTGATTCTCTCTTGCAGAATTTCTTCTTTGATAGAGGCCTCTTTCCAAATTTTTTCCTCCAGGATTTTAAGCATCAAAGTGTTAAAAAAAAAAAAAAGCTGTCCCTCAAACAGCCTGGGAGAAAAAGAATCATGTTGTTTTTTAAACTTGGGAGGGAATTCAAATTACAGATTAGGAAACAAAAGGCTATTACAGAAGTGGTAATAGCAGATAGGAGGGCTAGAGGGGAACTGAGAAAAGCATAAATTAACAAAAAAGGTTTCTTTGCAGACAAATTTTCAGGTACAAATGTCAAATCATCATAACCTTCTGTTGAGGCTGTTCATCAGAGCTGTTCAGAGCCAGCTGGCACAGCACAGGGAGTCAGAGCAAGAGGATGGGACACACTTCCTAAGAACAGGCTGAGTGAACCTCTCCTTTGGAAGGAACACCCATACGTCTCTATACCCATGCTAAAAATGTCTCTGATGCCATAATGAAACATAAGCTCTAAAAAAGACTACACTACCAGCTCTGCCTCCTGTTCTGCCTCACTGCTGTTTCTCCAGGCAGCACCCAGAGCTCCTGCTGCTCTCCCTACTGTGGCTGCACATCTGAATTGCTCCCACACTGTCTTGGTAATTATTTATTCACCAGTAAAGCAAAAGCTTTTCATTTTCTCTACAGCAAACTCCTGATTTTTTAATTCTTTAAAACCTACTATAAGCACAGACTTCCACTAAATGTCCTCTGCACCCTCATGCTAATGTATCTCAGTATTTTACAGGGGTTTATATATAAACACCTCTTGTGGTGTGTATATATACATGTGTAGCTGGATGCTTAAAGCAGCAGTATCACATCAGATACTTCCATTTCGTTTTAGAAATAGAGCAAAGGAAATGTATTTTTTCATGCTCCAAGAGTTTTCCAGTAGAGGATTTGTTTCCATGCACACAGGAACAGAAACCTAGCAAAGCAGAGACTGAATTATTACTATTCCCACCTGAGAAAACCCAAACTCAGTACTAGACCATGTACTGGGCACTTTTTTTTCCCTTGGTTTTGATGATTTGGCAAGAACCAGCTGTTTAATACTCCTTTCCTTCAAATTCCAAGCAAAATTTTATTTTCTCTTTCCAATACTTACACCTCCAGCATGGGGTGGGATAACGTAGTAATACACATATTGAGGACACGTCAGAGAACACTTTCATCTTTAGCCTTTCTTCTACAGTTTATTATATAAATTATGCTTTTAAACATTTCGAGCACTCACATTTCAGAACAGAGATTAGCTCCACACTGAGACAGCAGTGCAAAGAGTGGTTTATCCAAGTGTGAGGAGTTCTGTGTCCCCACTGACAGTCAGGGGATGAGGCTGTTTGTAATGTAACTCCTCAGTCCACAACTAACAACTGTGTGACCCAAAGCTGAGCATGTTGTACTCAACAGAAATATTGGACTTTGGCTGGTAACAACCAAATACTTTGACAGTACAAACAAGGTAAGAACAATTCGACCTCCAACAGACCTGTGAGTTCACTGGGATTGGAAACCACCTCCATCACTGGTCTGAGCTGACATTATTACGAGTGAGTGGATGCCAAATGTCCTTTTTGAGGTTCAATTCCAGTTATTAAAATCCAATAAAGCTCATGTGCATGCAGCTACTGTACTCCAGTGAATGCCACAGGACATCTTTGGCACATCACAGACAGGACCTGAATGCAGAAATATTAACCAAATAATCTCGATCGGGCAAGAAGGTAAATGAGACAGCTCAGAGATCCTTCCCATCTCCAGTGCCAATAAATTGTGGCTGAAAAAAATTATTAAACCAAGACTAAAATACAGTGATTGCCTGTCAGTAATACAGTACATACTAAACCCCAGTTAAATCTAAGGAAAATAAATGTTATTCAACCCAGAGAGCAACTGGGGTCACTGCAGGAAACACAGGTCACTGCCAGGTTGTTATTAGGAGTCATTTATCTTAAGAAACTGTTGCAATGTAAAGACAAAATGAGACATTTCATAAATAACATCTTTATTAATGAGTTTTTATTTTTCACATTCTTTGAAGTGATGTTTAATTGAAATCTGCATAGTCAAGAGTGAAAAATAAAAATAAAAATTCATAGAAGTCAGAGCCAAATGTGAATGTTGCTTTTTTTTTCATTAAGTTAAGACTGGTCACAGTCATAGGGAAGGTTGTTTTTTTTTAAGTTAAGACTGGTCACAGTCATAGGAATAAGACAGAAAGAAATGGCCAGGGAGATGTGGAGGGTGGGGATGAGAACCACCAGGGAAACCCTCATCAGGATATTTGTCTATTAATGAAGTCTTCACACAAAGACACACAACACTCACACATTCATATGCACAACAGAATGTAAACTACAGAAGAAAGGTTGTTTTTTTTTAAGTTAAGACTGGTCACAGTCATAGGAATAAGACAGAAAGAAATGGCCAGGGAGATGTGGAGGGTGGGGATGAGAACCACCAGGGAAACCCTCATCAGGATATTTGTCTATTAATGAAGTCTTCACACAAAGACACACAACACTCACACATTCATATGCACAACAGAATGTAAACTACAGAAGAAAGGTTCTTCCTCTACTGAATGAAATGAAACAGAGCAAAATTATTGGTGTATTTCACCTAGCGTTGATCAACTATTCCCACAACAGGAACCATTACAATACCCAGGTGGATAAACACAAGGTCCAGATTCACTCATGCCCTTACCACAACCACATTTCAGTCAGCATCCTACAGTAGGAAACCCAATATCCAGGTATTCCCATAATACTGACAATTATTGGCAACACACACTTTTAAAGCACTATCTCCTCCCTTCTGTTTTAATGCTTTCCTTGCTGCTGTTGTTCACAGGTGGTTGGAAGAGCAGGTAAAGAGGACCTTTCATGCCCATGCAATGGCTCAGCCTGTGGAAGTGCAGCAGAACATCACCTCCAGCTTCATTTCCAAAAGCACAGGCAACATAGTCCCAGGTCTCTCACATCAACACCACAACGTGACTCTGCAAGTAGTATTTTCAATATTTACACTGTCTAGTGATTTAGTTGGTTTTCTCTGCATTGTAACCACCACCAGAAAAAGCTAGGGAAAAATAGAAGAAATATGTCTCCTACATCAAGACTCACACACTGTCCACACACTGGTGAGAGGCCACTTCTTACCTCCAGTTTTGATTGATAGCAGACACACTACTCTACAGCTGAGCACTAGGCTAAATGCAGAATTCTCTTATGTTGGTCACTTGGAAAACCATCCCATCCCACCACGCTGAACTTCACCATGCACAAACTGGGCTCAATGCTTTGCACATGACTGTGCAGCAATAAACTTCATTTACAATTTATATTAGTTAGGTTTTGAATTATTCATCTTCTTCAGATGCACAGTCTAGGACTGTGGGGAACTGATCATCAATATTCAATCATATCAGTTCAGATCTGGGCAAGGAATAAGTCTCATTTATTTGCTAGGAGCCTACAGGCTTTAAATCCGAGATTCAAGCCCAGCAGGTCAAGAAAAAAGTTCTTTATGAAATCAAACCAGTCAGAAATACATTTGCTGCCATGGATATCAGAAACATAAGGGCTAGAGCATTTTGGAAAAGTCCTACAATAGGAAGTAAAAGGGATTCAGTAAAACTTGCAGCAGTTTGTACTTGCACAAGGGGAAACCAAACTACACAGTGAAACTCCAACTCATCCCAGGACATGGTGACTCCAGGGCTGGAACCACAGCTTCATTTGGCAAATCAAAGTGAAACATCCCCAACCACAGCTCCCAGTCACATCAGGAACATGCTGACAGACACACGTGCTTCAACACCCTTTCTCCAAAAATATCCTGCTTTCTCCTCAGGGAACTAACTCAAAGACAGGGAAAACCAGGCAGAAACAGAAAACAGGGACTGCAGATAACTCAGTTTACCCCAGAAATACGTCCCCTGGGCAGCCAGCAGCTGCCATACTGGCCAGGTTTCAGGGCAAAACCACATAAAACAATCCATCTTGTCCCAGTTCAAAATACCTAAAATAAAACTGGCCAATTGGGTGTGGGCTGATAAATTTTCACAAGCAACTTTTTTTTTTTTCCTGGCAATTTCAAAGGCAAATCTTCTGGCAGGCCCAAAAACTGATGGAATTGGAAACAAGATATTTAGTGGCATTCTTAATTTCTTCAGAAAGAAACTGTATTTCTTGTGTTGCATCAGGGTTTAATCCCAGAGCCCAGCAGATTAAGACCACTTCTGACATTAGTTCAAGATGTACTTTGGCACAGCTAATTAACATTATCTGTACATGTGGTGGCTATAAGGGCATTACATTAGATTTTTCCTTTACTATGCAAAATCCTAAAATAAATGCAGTTTGGTAGTCTGAAAAAACCCACCTTACCCTAACCTACCATGACACTACTTTGTGGCCTGCTGTGTTTCAGGAACATAATCCTACATATTCAGATCACCAGGCAGCCTCACTAGTTAAGACACATTAAAATGAAACATTTCCCATTAAAGTTGCCAAAAACTGGATTTAAATTTATTGCATGACGTTGCATAAGAAAGTGTATTATTGAAAACTGTAAGGCATCATGCAATTATCCATCAGCTAATTATTTATTATTCCTTGAAAGATGGTTATATACTCTAAAGTTATAAAACCAGTTTCAAAAAAGTACATAAAAAAATTTAACATAAGCATTAAATATTTTTCACATGTTTGTTGTTTTTTTTAGCTGTTAAAAAGTGCATTCAAACATACTGTACTGGAAAGTTGCTCTGACCAAAAATGGTGCTGGAGACTCATTAAATTAAAAACTGCAAAAAGGATGTTGCATGGGATTGGAAAGCTCACAGGTCGTGGTATTTCAACTTACAAACTTGCTGGGAATAATTTTTCAATCCTCAGACAATTTAGCATCAATGATATAATTAGCGAAAAACGTATGTTTTCGTAACTGAACAGTCAGAGGAATTCGAGTTACGTACACTGAGTGATCAAATCAGGAGCAGACTGAACATTCAGACGGGGACAGAAGGTGCTGCTGAGATTTTGGCAGGACTCAGTTGATGTACTGAGCCATCCAGCGGAATCCTTCGCCGTAGCCTTGTCTCTTCAGCACGCTGCACATGAACACCTCCAGCGGCCGAGCGTTCAGGTCCTTCAGGGGGGTGCTGCCCTGCAGAGACACACACAGGCACACTCAGTCCTCTCCTAAAACCACAGCTGCTTCACGTGGACACCTCTTTCCAGGGAATGTCACCATCCAATTTGTGTTTGATACCGGAATAGTAGAAAATGAAGTCATAGAACGGTTGGAAGGAACCTTAAAGCTCATCCCATTCCAACTCCCTGCCATGGGACACTCCCTGTCACATTCAGGGACACTCAGACCAGGTTGCTCCAAGTACCATCCAACCTGGCCTGGAACACTTGCAGGGGTGGGGCACCCACAGCCCTCAGTGAGACCAGAGCATGCAACCCTAATTTCAAGAACATGTACACAAGCAATACACAAAGTGTTTTCTCATGTGCATCCACACTGGAGAGGGTGAAGTACATGAAACCAGAATGGAACAGCAAACACATCCACAAAGAATTTGAGGGCTTCTATTTCTTTTCAGGCATCCTCTGTTTCCAATAGTTTTCCAACCAGATAAAATGAGCATTTGCTACCAATTTTAGGACTGACCAAAGTAAGAGTTCAAGGTGCTTCATTGTCAAGATGAGCACAGAGCAATAAAGCTGTTGCTTAGCTGGAGATTCACAATGCTGTTCAGACTTTAACCTCTACCTGCAGTGTGGTGAAAACCAGGGCAGGACACAAAAAGCCCAAAAGTTTGTAGGAACTGTTTACAGCCCAATACAACTACTCTAGATCTGACCTGTGCAATTCTCTTGCACGCAGAAAATGAGAAAGTAAAGATTTGTTCCTGCTTAACCTAAACTCTGACTGACACTGAACTTTAAGGGAGGCACCTGAGAGGGAATAAGCAAAGAGGAATTGGAAGGCCAGGTGCTCTCAGCAGAGCCACACTGCTGGTCAGCTAAGGGGAGCTGGGATGGAAGCCACACTGGAATGGCTTTGTCAGCTGCAGAGAGGTGTCTTTCCAGCTCACTTCTAGTGCTCTGTATCCCAATGGCTCCTACAAGTAGTGCACTGTATTTACTTTACGTTAAGAAGAGTTGAAGTATCACAAGATCCATACTAGAAATCTGCCTTGTTGCTACAGATTCCAGTAGTAACTTCTCCCTTCCCACAACCTACAAATGTAGACTTCTGCAATGGCATAAATCTATCTCTAAGCCTTAGGAAAACATATGAAGTAGAAAATTTTTTTAAGCCTGTACTTTAAATGAGAAAAATCGCTTACTGAAAGACTTTACCTAGTTTTTCTTATAGTTCTCTCTAGAACTATAACCTATAAATTTCAAAGTACTGCATAAGAAAACTGCAAGCAAATTATTCTAAGTATAATAAGTTTTCTGTTTAAAAGTACTGCATAAGAAAACTGCAAGTAAATTATTCTAAGTATAATAAGTTTTCTCTGAAAAATATGGCACTGAATATGAAATTAAAAGGTTGTGACCTTGTAAGAGCCCAGAATTTATTCCATATACTGTTATTATGTACTAAGCACTTTACAAATTAGAAAACATTTCGTTTTGTGTAGCTGCAGTGAACTGGAGTCAACACAAGCCCCAAACCACCAAAACCTCAGCAATAGTGCATTACCTTTCCTGTTGTCTGGCCATACAGGCCAAATGTCTCTCGTAACCTCTCTTCACTGATGGCTTCAGGTCTGTCAATCTTGTTACCAAGAATTAGGATAGGCACATTAGCTATAGTTTCATCTGTCATTAGTGACTACAAAGGAAAGAAAAAGGAGGAGATATTAGTTTAGAATATGGAAATTGCTGCTACTAATGTGCAGGTGACACAGAGCTCTGTGGGGTATTTGAGCTTAGTTCTCAGAAGTCAAAGTGAAAACTTTCAAAACTTTTTTAAACTTACATCAAGTTCTTCTTTTGATTCAAGCAATCTTTCATGATCTGCACAGTCCACCAAGAACACAATGCCATTAATTGCAGGCAGGTAGTTTTTCCACACTCTGCGAGCTACAGGGAAGATGTGAATTAAAACCAGAGGAAACTATCCCAAAATTCAGAGCAATACACATTAGTAATTAAGAAGCAACAGGTTTACTACATTTTTTTAAGTCTTAACTTATGCTGCCTGTCTTCAGGATGAAATTTCCTGTTTTACAAAGCTTGAAATGACAGAATGAAATCATCATTCCCTTTACTGTTATGACTTCATCCCACATGAACAATGTATGGAAACTTTTGTTTCCCCAAGAATTATGTAAACAAAGGCAAGTTTGAAGCATGAAGCTTAAAGGTAAATAGAAGTAATTCAAAGTACAGAATCCTCCTCACAGTATTAGTCAAAAGTTCTGCTCTACTGCAGCTCTTGACAAATCATATTTGGGATTTGTGGTAAGTGGTGAGATGGAAAAAAGAGCAGCCAATGTCTTTCATGCTGTCAAAGAAGTGTGGGAAGTCAGGCTCTGCACCAAGGTCATATTTCTGACTGGAAACAAGCTCCAACCCAATCCAGTGAGCTTAAGTGAGTCAAAGTACACTCTTACCTTGAGCATGTCCACCCAGATCGAAGGTAGTGAAAGTCATGCCAGCAATTGTCAGCTCCTCTGAAGCTGCAAACACACAGAATTAAGTTCTCTGTTCTCTGCACTGCATTGGAACAGCCTCACATAGATTTTACTTTTTTTCTCTTGGTTCTTTCCAGTATTTTGCTATTCAAGAAGCAAATGAGAGTAACATATTCTCTCAAAGTCAATGGCACATTTGTGTAACACCAAAATGTCATTAACCATTGAAACACGTGTGAAATTTCTACAATGCTGAGAACAGCAGAGTATTTGTAGATTATTTATCCCTACATATTATACAAACAACAGTTGGCTTTGGCATCTGCTTTGCCACAAAGATGGCATTTCGTGTCCAATACTGTTCCAGGTTTCTCCTCTTCCCATCCTTTCCCAATTTCTCACCTCCTTACTGGACTTCACCAATCCACATTTTCAACCTGTGTTGAGCTTTGTCTCCTGCAAGGTTACCAGGATAACAATTACACAGCAACCTCTGAGACATAAACACTCATTTTCCAGCTACACAGAGAAGCTGTTCCCAAAAATTGCAAGCCTCTGTTTCCCACAGCTTCGTTAATATAGTCTCAGCTTCATAATTCTGCTTGTTACTTGCCTCTTAATTGTAAATGTAACAGTCTGAACTATCCTACACACATTTTGTCAGAATATTACTGCAACTATCTATGGATTGCAATCCCAAAAATCCCTTTGTTTCTCCCCAGTTCTGGTTTTATTATGTCTAATCAGATCCTGCTTTTCCTACAACCCTTCAAATACTTCCTAGCTACAGAACCAGCAGTATTAACTTACTGGGGTGTAACGTGGGGACGTGTTGTCCCAGTCTATCATCTTTGAGCATGTGCAGCAGTGTAGTTTTTCCAGCATTGTCCAGTCCAAGAAACACTAGTTTGCCTGATTTCTTGTACAGTCCTAGAACAAAGTGAATAACCAGTGAATAATCAGTTCAAGTGGTGGGACATCATTCCTAGCACTAGAGCTGATTTTGCTCCCAGGAACAAAGTGTTGCAGTCACAGTACAAAATACAGACCAGAGAAGCTCCAGCACACACTTATCAGTGCCCTTTATCCATGTTCTCCTACTTGGACAAACTGCATTCACACCTGCCACGTGCTGCTGCACTAGGGACCATGTGCAGCTTATGGGATGCTTGGCAGAGAATTGATCTAAATGTGTCACTCAGGGAAATGCATTTATCTTAGCAAAAGCACAGCAGAACAGGATTGACCAGTGCCAGTGTGGCTCACTGTGCCCCAGCAAAAGGGCAGCTCTGCTCACAGGTGGTGCAGAGGTGGGTGTGCAGGTACAGTGCTAACAGCAGGCTCAACCTGAACAGAAGGTGTTTTGTTCAGCTAACTCCAATTGTAACAAAACATTCGTCCAGGGCAAAAAGAAAATTCAGACTTCAATCAGAATATGACATAAAAATCAGTTTCAACATGTAACTTTCACCCATACCCCCAGGTGAATTGTTGGCTACATCCTGAATGGCATCATCACTGCTGTCACACTTGCTGTCATGTGACACTGCTTTCATTTTTACTGACTGTCATCTTTATAAAAATGCCTTTTCCCCTTCTTTTCCCCACTACTTGTAACCCCAGGAATGCAACAGTTGCTGTGAAGGAGAGGAAAGATGTTTAACACACGAACACCATATTTTCTTAAGTTGGAGATTATCACAGGGCAATTCTCTTGTAACTTGTCAACACAACATGCTCTGCCAGAATTAGTTTTCGCTGCTTCAAACTGATCGACATTCTAAGGAAAACATTACGATAAACTAATTTCAAAAACAAAAAGTCAGTTCTGTTCTGAAAAGACTATCCTGTCTCCTGTGTTATCCTCATACATGTGTGCTGTGGGGGGATTTTAAACCAGCCCTGCTGATGCCACAGCATTCCAGGGGCAGAGGTGGCTCTGCCTGGAGACCTTTACACTGCTGCTGTTTGCTCACCTTTCTCTCTGCACTGAAGATAATCTCTGGGATCATATTCCAGTGGGACATGTTGTAACTTGCACAAATGAATATTCTCTCATATTCCTCAGCTTATTTCATGAATGATCTTTATTACTCCAGGCACTGTAGAGTGTCTTTCACAGTTCTTTCAAATACAACAACTCTGACTGCCCAAATTCACCTCCTCACATACCCACATATATATTAACTATTAAACTACAGAGTGGAGGAGAAAGTACTAATGCCTACAGAGAAAGAAGAAGGGGACAAACATTTTCATATATTAACTTATACCACAGAAGAAACTCCAGTTCATACTCACCTTATGAGTTAAACAAAATTCTACTAACCCATAGTAAAATAATAACATTTGTGCCACCCTCAGCCTGCACATGCAGGAGCCTTTGCTCCCTAGTCAGGTGCTGCTGCTTTCTCCAAAACACCTCCAAGTGTCCCTCACAGAAACACAAGACTAACAAGCAGCAATACTACAGCTACACCAAGGCCAGAGGTTATATATAAGTTCTTTGTGCATTCCACAATGAGTGTTATGATCAGTCTTCTTTAACTGTAAATATAACTAAGAGTGCAAAGAAAAGGTGTTTCTTTTAGAATAAGAGGGACATACTGAAAATAATTCTCCTTCCTACTTTGAGCTCTGGTATTTGTCACAGAATTAGACTTTGCTTGCAGAGGAATGGCAGAGCAGGTTAGTGTGCAGCAATCACTGCACAGCTAAGGAAAAGGAGATAAGAAAGATTAGTCAACTTGGTTAAAATTTCACTGGCTAACACTTCAATAGCAGGCCAAGGGTCTGACATTCAGCAAAAACTTTAAACTTTCAACTGATAAAAGGTAGGTGGCACAGCTGGCCATGATTCCTCAGCCTCCAATGCTTTTAGCCACTTCAATAAAATCCTTTGAACTTGGAAATTGTGCCTTTTACCTATGTCATCTGCAACTTCTGTTCCTTGTTTTAGTATCCCAACATTTCCTCCTGGTTGTGGCTTTTTTTCCCCCTCCGCCTGTTAAGCACAAGCTAATATTTCACCTTAGACTGATATGGATTGCAGACTCTTTTGGACAGGGAGTAATTTTCTGAGGCTCTTGAGCAGATGCCAGTGAAGTTTCACACTGATTTCTGTGACATCAGACACAGAACAACACACCGCTGAACAGAGAAAGGGCTTCAATATCTGGCACTAAACTTTTGCAGACAGTCCCTCCTATTTGGATTCTGAAGTGATATCCTCATGTGCAAAAGAACTGAACTAAAACAACTGAGTCAGTTCTTTACAGTAGAGAAAAGTCAGAAAGTCCATAAAAGTCAACTGAATTACATCAGCTTAAATGCAGTATGATTACAAAAATCCAACCTATTGTGTTCATGAAAGAAAAGGGAATTTTTTTGAAGAAGTTAAGGATTAGTGTAAGACCAAGTGCAGAGCACACTCTGGGAATGCTCAGCATTGGTAAGAGAAACTTTTGTTTGAGTGTTACTGAATGTACACCAACCCAAATATTATTATTTAACCAGCGGCCTTGTTTGAAGATAACAGAGGTGAACAGACATTTTATACAAGAAGAGCAGAAAGGAAAAGCCCCAAACAATAATGACTTACCTAAAAACTGTAATACGCTACTGAAACCACTGTAAATCCAATCAAATAGGAACATATCTGAATCTTATAGTCTGAAATAAACAGAAAACACAAAGCATTTAGGATCTGTCAGAACAGCACATTAAACACTGTAAAATATTTATAGGTAAAAAGAAGTATCTCAAGGTCCTGGGTTTAAAAAAAATTCGTTCTGATAAACTGTATCACAGACCAATTAAGTGAACTCACAACATATCAAAAATAAGTGCAGAAATGGAAACCAGAATCCAGACCTTGTGACTCAACAGCAAAGACTTTCTCCTTCCTTGGGAAAATGCTATGTGAACTAAGCCTTTGCAAAGAAGTAAAAACCATTTTATCCTAGGTATGATTTGATGGAGGTGTGTGATGATCCAGTGAAGATTTCAAGCAGGATCTTCACACAAACTTTTCAACTGGGAAATAGTGGCACTTTGGAGAAGGCACTAGAGGGCTGTCAATGCAGTCAGTGTTCCAGCTGCCCCTGGCAGCTGCTGGGGTTCAAAGCAGAGGCAAAAAGAGGTGAAGACATTTTGTGGAGCTGAATCTGGAGAAGTTTGACATCAAATAAATCCCTATTGTCCACACAGAACCTGTCTGTTTGGCTTGTAATGGGAAACAACTACCCAGCACAAAGCACTGGAATTGCCATTCAATGCAGTGACCTCCTGTATTGTCCTGCACAGGCTGTCACAATTTTAACCTTAAATGCAAAACTTATGTTGAAAAAACCCCTAGAACACCACGTCTCCCACTGAATTCCTTCAGCTTAGATTCAAGAACAGAAGGCTGAGAGCCATCACTAGGTTCACTGTGTAGCCATGAGCAATTAATTTCCAAGCTTTCTTCTTAATTTCCTCATTGTTCAAAGTGAGGATAATCATAGAATCATTAAGGTTGAAAAAGACCTCTAAGATTATCGAGTCCAACTGATAGCCTAAGCACCACTGTGTTCAACACTCAAACCTCGTCCCCAGGTGCCACATCCACGAGCCTTTTGAACACTTCCAGGGATGGCAATTCCACCACTGTCCTGGGCAGCCTGTTCCAGTGCCTGACCACCCTTTCAGCAAGGAAATCTTTTCCTAAGATCTCATCTGAATCTTCCCTACCACAACTTGAGTTACCTGGAAGAAGAGACCAACCCCCACCTGGGTACAGCCTCCTTTCAGGTAATTGTAGACAGCAATAAGGTCCCTCCTGAGCTTCCTTTTCTCCAGGTTGAGCTCCCCCAGCTCCATCAGCCACTCCTCCTCAGACTTGTGCTCTAAACCACACTGAAAGTACCAGTTTGACACAGTAAAGTAATCCAGTGCCTCCCTTTCAGCAAGGAAATCTTTTCCTAAGATCTCATCTGAATCTTCCCTACCACAACTTGAGTTACCTGGAAGAAGAGACCAACCCCCACCTGGGTACAGCCTCCTTTCAGGTAATTGTAGACAGCAATAAGGTCCCTCCTGAGCTTCCTTTTCTCCAGGTTGAGCTCCCCCAGCTCCATCAGCCACTCCTCCTCAGACTTGTGCTCTACAAGGAAATCTTTTCCTAAGATCTCATCTGAATCTTCCCTACCACAACTTGAGTTACCTGGAAGAAGAGACCAACCCCCACCTGGGTACAGCCTCCTTTCAGGTAATTGTAGACAGCAATAAGGTCCCTCCTGAGCTTCCTTTTCTCCAGGTTGAGCTCCCCCAGCTCCATCAGCCACTCCTCCTCAGACTTGTGCTCTAAACCACACTGAAAGTACCAGTTTGACACAGTAAAGTAATATCTAGTGTGAAAACCTCTTGAAAGACTAAAGGGCAACATCCTTAGAAGCGTTTAGGCAGCTAATTACTGCTGGAATGCATGACCCCTGCTCTCCTGCCCTTGGGAAACTGGACTATGCTGCTCAGCACAGCTGGCAGAGCCATCCACACTGCTCCAGGCTCTTGCCACACTCGTTTTGAAGCTGCAGTGGAGCCTTGGAGCATCACAAGATGACTTCAGGGCAGCTCTGAGCCTGGAGCACAGCACACAGGAGTCAGAACACAGGTCTGCACCAGTCCCAAATCCAGGCATGTGTCACAGCAATTACACTCGTGACAACCAAGAGTTTCTCTGCTATGCAGCAACAGGTACAGCAGACAAAAGTAACGTGGAAAGAGGAGGAGAGAATATTTAGATGACGTTTGCTGGCACTGGAACAAGATCTGTTCAGATGACGAAGCACCAGGTGTCCTGGTTTCGCCACAACGAACCCTGAAACCTTTACCCACGTCCGACACTGCTCTGAACAACTCATCAGCTGCAAGAGGCACAAATTTTAAGAATACACATCAGATATGCTTGTCAATGCACAAACACTCAGTTACACAATGTCATGACTGAAACTGTCCCTAGCAAGGCTAAAAAGCAAAGGTCAAGAATAAGCAAACACGGCAGAACACACACGTCAGCAGATTTATTTATTGCTTGAGCAAAATACCAATCGAGAAAAGCCTCTGTGGGGCTTAGGGAAACCATCGACTCAAATAACCTGCAAATCAGGGCAAACAGCGTCATGTCAGAGAAGTGCTCAGATTACTGAGGTGAGAATAACTGCACAGGGTTTAGCTGTGTTAAATTTGTGTTTACAAAAACACAAACCCAAACGATCTTTATGCACTACAGAAAGATTCAAATGATTAACAGGAGAACAGGATTACCCTACAAACACAGCTCAAGTGGCATTAATGTGGGTTCAATTTCTACCAGCACGAGAAAAGTGGTGTTAGAAACTGCTATCCAGCTCCTCACAGAACAGCCTCCCTATCAGCTGGCAGCAGGTAAAGGGAAACACTTTCAAAATGGGGAAAAAATAGACAGCTAATTATAAAGGCACACAGGTAATATTTGAATAGAGATATTAAATCTACTCTTATCACACATGGAAAGTAACTACACAATTCGCAGCTGTGTGAAATCAGAGCATTACAAAGCTGTAGTGGCTCTCTCTTGGTATCCAGAGCTGTTACACTATGAGCAGATCTGAGTTAGAGCTGTGCCAGACTTGGGGGAAAGCTGAGGATGTTGAATACACACAGATTCCAACTCTCAGGCTCAAATTAAAAACACCATAAAAGCAGAAAAATGAAGACTCCAGCAATCGCTGTTCACAAGTCACAATGAAGACAAAGATACAATTTTAAGGTTATTTCAAAGTTTCCCTTGGACATAATCTGCTGCAAGCAGACGTGAGCTTTGAATTGTAAACTGTACTGGACCAAAACAATCTTTTGAAACCAATTACAGACATCACCACCTTACTGTGCCACCTCAACAAAGACAGAAAGTTAACTCTCTAGCATCACATCAAGGATACTTGGCTACCACTGCAAAACGTCCCCAGCACCACTGGTGAATGCTATTTTATCAGCAACTCCTGTGGGGCCCTGCCCACCACTGCATACACCAAAGGACATGGGCTCACCTCCTGGAGACCACCTCTGTCCACGGGGAATGAGGAACTCCCCCCCAGGGGCTGTCCTGACACCCTGAGCCAGCCTCCTGAAGGGAATGCTGCTGACAGCATGGACAAGCAACCGAACTCATTGTCACTGCTTTCATACTAGGAAATCTTTTATCCTACTCTCAGCTTGCATTTTTCTAGCTAAAACTCCGTCATTTCACTTCCAAACCTTAGGATGGTGCTTATTTCCAAAGCGAAAGGTTAGGTAGAAAGGTTAG
The DNA here is from genome assembly GCF_000695815.1 of Acanthisitta chloris. Lineage (NCBI taxonomy): Eukaryota > Metazoa > Chordata > Aves > Passeriformes > Acanthisittidae > Acanthisitta > Acanthisitta chloris. Next base: position 33,515 of record NW_008665529.1, read on the forward strand.
GTAAGAGAGGATATCAAGGCTTAAGCCTTCATGGAATAATTAGGAGGCAGAAACCAGTGACACCCAAGCTCTTGCAAGAAGTGGGGACACACTGTGCTGTGTGAGGACTGTCAGCAGGAGCCAGGGAAAACACCTCTGTGCAGCCTAACTGCACCAAACCTGCACCTCAGCCACAGTGCTGCCCCCAAACAACCTGCAGGCAAGAGCTTAGAGTCTACTTCAGGGAGTACCTTTAGTTTTTCAAGCAAGATCAGATCACTTACAAGTTACAATTTCACACGTGGTCACTGTAACCTAAAATATTCCCTCAGCCACCAAAAATCAAAGCTTCTCAGAAACTCAGGGAACAAACTGTCACTGTACAGCACAGTCTATTCCATGAAACTGCACTTGGATATTGGGTTTTAAAGGCCGAGGAAAGGGACAGAGATGGAAAACGAGGTAACGGCACAGACTTTCTTTGGGGGTTTTAATCGGTTTTCCGCCAGCAACTCATCTCTGAGACACCAAACAGTTTGACAGCACCACGACAGCCCTCCCAGCCCCTCGAGGCACCTGATGCAGAGCTCACTAGCGCCGGGTTCACCGAGCAGCTGTCAGCGCACAGCCTCCCGCGGGGCCTGCTGCAGCCAGCGCCGGCTCGGG
>NW_008665530.1:0-8046 GCF_000695815.1 Acanthisitta chloris
AATGATCTCTCTCCCTCCCTCTCTCTCTTTCTGTGAAACCACAACATGGTGTAGTTACGTGTGGTAAAAAGGGAGAGGGGGACGCCTCACAAGAACAAAATTGCAAGCTTTCACATACAAAGCATCTGCTATAGACCAAGGGGAGGGCGGGCGGGGGGAGAGAGAGAGAAAAGAAAAAATTAAATGACACGCACGCACACACAAACCAAAATATCAAGCCCTTGCAAAACCACAGCATCTTGCCTTCCTTCAGATTTGGGGGAATTTTTTCGCCTGCTCGGGATAGCACTCAATTCCCCAGTGGTGTGTCCGTCCTATGCCACCCGCCCAGACAGGTCCCACGCCCGGTGGGAGCTGTGCCTGTGCCAAGGCTGCAGGAGAGGGCCCTGTGCCTACACAGGGAAGATGCATGTACGCCCACGCGTGTATGTATGCGAGGATACATACAGACATATATCCCATATGTAAAATAGAGAGATGACCTGTGGTCATGCTTTCACAGTCTAAGGTAAAAAAAAAAAATCCACTTGAGAGTATATATACATTAAAAAACGACTCCTCAGTGCTAGAAGCTAAAGCCACTCCATTTGAAGACCTCTCAATGACAACGATAGATGGCAACTACGGAGTATTATAAAAAATCACACATACTTAAAGAAAACTCATTGCAAACAACTGACCTATATTTACAATACTGCTATTACCTTGCTTGAATGATCTTGTGCGCGTATGTCAGACATTTACAAAAGATTTTTCGCCCCATTCTGATCATAAAATAGATACTGATCTCCAGATTTCTAATACTTTTTCACAACAATACCTTTCCTACGCAGGCACTTAAGTGTGACAAAAATAAGGGCCTTTTTTTTTTTTTTCCAGAAAATCCATTTTTAATTAACAGGAGGATTAGATGAATGGGGGTTGATGGTTTACCATTTCAGCATAGTACTTCCTAAAACCAGAGATAAACCACGAACTTAAGTCCTCCACCCCCATCCCGGAATTAAACAGGTAAATACACTACAATACATCTGCTACAAAACTTACTGTGACAAGTAAACAAATCAATCGCCTATGGACTTAAATGACTGCAAACTATAGAGAAGTAATGTGGTTTCTGAAAGACATTTATGACAGCCAAACAAGTTTCAGATATCAAATAATATTTTAATTTCTGAATACTTTCAATTTTCCTTGGAATATAACACACAAAGACTCGACCAAACAGTTCAGTTATTATAACTTTTACAGTATACAGAAATGTTGCACTTAAAAAAAAAAACCTTCAGTTTTTTTAAACACAAAACTGTAAACTCTAAGATACTGAATCAATCACGTTATCTATAAGTGCCAACAGTGTTATTTTGTCATGCTGATTTCAATGGTATTTTTTAAAAAGGGAAAATATCAACAATTATTATAATACAAAGGGCTTGCAAATATACAAACAGATAGAGGAGTTTAATAACAATTCATGATGAACTATGTGGAACCCAATTCAAATTACAAAAGTTCACTTTGCTTGTTTGCTTGTTTTTTTAAATCAAAACCATAGTGTGTCTTGGACACAAAATCCTTCTACCTATAATAAATCCCCACAGTTCATTTTCTGTCCGAAATATCAAAAAACTTAGATTTGGGGGGAGTTATATGACACGTGTGGTTCATTCGGGTCTATATAATTATAGCTCTCTCAGCTTCAAGCTAGATTTTGGGTCACCACCTTAAGTGCGCTTCCATCATTGTGTTGTTGAGGGTATTTTTTCTCTTTTCCTTTCTTCCTATGATACTTTCGTGGACTCAGTTTTAATTCTTTCAGAACATATATTTTAAGGATACACAGTTTACTTTTTTTTTTTAAAGAAGCCAAGGTTATATCAAAAATTATTATAGAACCACAGAATAAACTGGTTTGAAACCAGAAAAATACAAAAAAGAACAGCTATAGGTACATAGACACATAGGACAATTAATAATTTGGAAAAAAAAGACTTACTTTCTTCCGTTCTGCTAATTTTCTCCAAATTTCCTTTAAATGCACTTTAAGCGAGATTTTTTAAAAAGTTTACCCCAAAAGAAAAAAGAAAAAAAAAAGAAGAAAAAAGAAAAAAAGAAAAAGCCCACCATCGTTTCTTTTCTTCTTCTTTCTTTTTTTTTCTTTCTCTCTTATTTTTTTACAAAAAAAATGATAAGTAGCAAGTTTTTTTTTTTCTGAACGACACGGGAGTTTTTAATGCATTCTGTAAAAGTTCATTTGACAGTCTCTTTTTTTAATTCACAGTCCATTAATTTTTTTCCTGTCTTCTCTTAGCAAACTTGTAACATCCTTTTACATCCTTTCTTAGCAGAAGGAAATTTAAGAAACAACCAGAACCCAAATGTCATTTGCTTTCCTTTCACTCTCATCTCCCTTCTCAATTTTTAATTTTTTTTTTAAATTTTTTTTTCTCTCTCTCAAATATTTTATTGAATGGACATATAAGGCCAGTTAAAACTGCTGCCAGACAGTAACATATCCCTGATGAGGGTTTCTATGGGGGTTTTACCTACCAAACGGACGAAAAACAATTGCTCTATGACAGAAGAGGAGACAGTGCGAAGGGAGGGGAGACGTAGTAATAGCTTCCCGAATCGTGTTGGCTGGTTGGGATACTGGCTCCTAACATACTCTTCCAAAGCACACTGTGACTTCTCCTGTAAACTTTCAACATGGGCTACATCAGAGAGACCACAGGCATCTAGAAGAAAGTGTATTAAAAAAAAAAAAAAAAAGAAAAAAAAAAAGAAAGAAAAGAAAAAAAAGAAAACAATCATCAGATTAAAAAGGTCTTTTTTTTTTTTAATTTTTAATTTGATTTCTTTTTAAATTTCTAGAATTAAGTGTCGATCGTGCGCCATCACCTCGCCCCCCAGAGTTTAAGTGGGTTTTACCAAAAGGGACAATCTCTCTGTGCATGTGTGTGTGTTTGTATTCCTCTCTCTTCTGGAGGGTCTCCTTTAGGATTGAGCACAGCTCCCAGAGTCGAGATTTCTAATGGCACGACAGACCTGAGGGGTTGGCAAGGAGGTGCTGGCCAAGCGGAATTTCGTATATCTATATTTTTAGGGGGAAAGGCTGGGGGGGCGGGGAAGGCTTGAGTCGAAAATGGGGAAAGGGAGCCACTATTTCTCCACACACCCCCCTCCTTGGAAAATAACTGGGGAGAACCTAACCCTGCGATGAGAAGGAATACTACTCATAGTGATAGAAATCATAATAATAACAAAAACTGGCCCAGCCAAAGATAATGGCGCCCCGGATCCAGCAACAGATTCTCCCCCAAAGAAGACAACGCGTTTTTCTTCAGTCTTTGAAACTGATTTAAGTGGCCCTTTAAAACTGATCTTGTCAGTTTAGCCTATTCAGAGGCAGCCATGCAAACTGTGATCTCTCTGTTCATTTGAGCTGTTTCTTTTCCCCCCTCTTTTCTTTTCTCTTTCTTTCTTCCCCCCCCTCCACTCCCCCCTCTTTTTTTTTCCTCTTCTTCTTCTTTTTAAACCTAAAGGCCCTTACAAGAAGAAAACTCCCTGATAGGGTCTGGACATTTTTTTCTCTCTTTTTTTTTTTTTCCTGATACGCTAAAATACAATAAGTTCCCTTTAAATCAGAGACGTCTGTGCTGAAAGAGCACAGGTTGTGACCTGACCTCCCTGTGGCTTTCCTAGGCACAGGGCTAACACATGCATATTCTGCGAGTCATTAGAACCCAGATTTCCCCCCCCCCCTTAAAAGAGGCTGCAGCAAACATTATATGCATCTATGTGCGTCTGCTTTACATCAGGAAGGGTTATTGGGGTGCTGCAGAAGCTGCATGCATCACCCTATATTTTTTTGCATGGGGCTATCTTCCTCAGAATCAGATAACAAGAAACGTTTATCTAGTTGGGAGGCAATTTACACGCCAGGCCTCACATTTTGAAAATAGTAATAAATTAAACAGTTACGACAGGATCGGACGATTGTTTTCTCAGAAGGCTAAAAAAAAAAAAAAAAAGTGATTTGGGAGAAAAGGCAGGGTTGGAAATAAACTCCTTGGTGTGGGTGTGAGCTGGGCAGGGGCTGGGGAGGGATGTGAGCGTGTGTGGGATCCTCGCTAAGCGGCTGAGCAAGGGAGAGGAAAATGCATCCTAGAAAAACGGTAGATAAACAAAATAAGCACCCCATGGCCACCCCTTCCCACTCGGGATCCCTGTCTCCCTGTGGCTAGATGCGCCCTGCTCATTGATCACCTTAGGATTTAGCACGAGTAATTTGGGGGGGGGAGAGGGGGAAAAAAGGAGAAGTTTTTTATGTGTAAAGCAATAATATATAAAAGGAAGTTTAGGTCACGACCCAGAACCTGGACAAAGTCCAGAAAATGACTTCGTTCCCCAGACCCCCTTTAACACAACAAGGAATGGATTGTGAGCCCTTCTTTTCCCACATAAACTACATTTTTTTCCTGTTTCCTGATATCAGGCTTTAAAAAACTCCGATGAGTAATTATTTTACAGGTCCTGCTTCCATTCATATGTTTATCGCGTGGCCACTTTCCCAAGCGTCCAAATGAGTTACAGAAGAAATATATGTATTTTTAAACTTAATCCCCAAACTTCTAGGGCTCCAGCACACTGGGTTGCCGATGCAGCCTTAAAGTTAGCGATCTGAGATAACGTATTGCACAAATTAGCGAGCAGATGATTTTTTTTTTTCCCTCAGAAGAAAAAAAAAAATTTAGCCTCCAGAGTTAATATCAGGATTATTACTCACCCAGGTTAAACTCTAGTGCAAGCTAATTAGATTTCACAACGCACTCAATTATTGCTTTATAACTCATGCACTATTTCTAGGCAGCAAAAGTTGACACATATTTCCCCCCCCGCCCCCCTCCCCTCTTTGATTATCTAAGAAACACCTCGAGGTCTTTTCCTCGGGAGAGGCATAGTTGTGCCACCCCGGAATTACACTGCGGAGCGGCAGCTTCAGCCTCCTCTTACTTTTCCATACTATCCCTGTCTACTTATGGTAATGATCTTTTCGCACCCGCTACTCGCTTTGGACTATGCAGTTCCTGCTGGGTACAAATGCAAACTTTTCCCCTTAGCTTAAATGACACAGAACTGCTCACTGCCACATTCTGTTTAAATCAGAGACAGCTCTTTGGAAAGTTGATTTATTTTATTTTATGGGATGGCAGGGAACATATTTTAAACTCAGCTTTGCGCATTTAACTTTTTTTTTTTTTTTTTAATTCAATTTTTAATCCTGCAGGGCTTTTTTCCCTTCCTGGCTGCCCATAAAATGATCCTCTTTTTAAAGTGGTTTCACTGATAGGACGACTTGTATTTAACAACATCAAACAGATTTTGCTGCTGTTCGGATGCGTGTCATTAAATGCAACAACCCAGAGCTATACTGTTAAATAAAATATTATTTTCAATGGGAAAAGCGCAGTCTCTCGTGGCGAATGGGAGCCTCTCCCCGGGCCCCTTCTTTCCCCATCCCCAGCATTATTCAACTAGGGTTGGGGTATATTGTGGTTGCTTTTTTTTTTTTTTAATTTTTGTGTGTGTATTTAATTTTTATTTTATTTTATTCTAATTTGTGCTCCCTGGAAGCTGGGATGCTCGGATCCAAGGCCTTGAAGGGGAGACCACAGGGCATCGCTTCCTAAAAGGAAAGACACCACGCTGGTTCTCGGGGGGCAGGGAGCAGGGATGGGGTGCAGGCAATAACACTTTGCAAGAGCGAACAGTTCTCAAGGGGAGCCCGGGGAAGGAAAAGAAAAGGAGCAAAGAAATGCCGCCTACCTGAGGTGAAGAGGACTATGGCCTTTAAACAGCTATATTCTGCAGAGTCGACATGCAATGCTTTCAGTTTTTCTACTTGCTCTTGGAAGATTCGTATGTGGTCCATAAAGGCGACCACTCGGTCAGCAGACATTGGCGAAGCGTGGAGGCCAGCAGCTGCCAGGAGCGGAGCTACGTGGAGGGGCATGGAGCACTGGGCAGCGTTGAGGACAAATAACTCGCTCCAGGTCAGCCTCAGGAGGGCCACCTGGTCTGTGATCTGGAGGTCTGGGAAGAAGGGGATATTCCTGGCCCACTCCACCGCGCTGAAGAGCATCCTAGCTGCCAGTTCACAAATGTTCTCGATGCCCATGATGTTGTTGGGTTGCATGCACTGACTGCCAAAGCGGGAGGTGGGGTAGGGCTCTGCTCTCAGAAGAAGGGAGATATATCCGGATAGGTAGGAATGGCAGTTGAGAGGGTCCCCGTTTGTCAAGGCGAACTGACCATGAGTTGGCTGTGTGGGTGGCATTCTGCCCCTCTGGACCGCTGCAGTAAATAAAGAAGAAACTACAGCTATTAATATCTGAATTGCGACCATCAGTTCAAATACAGCCTGCTTTGTGTGCTTCTGCGTGCCTGTGTGACCCCGGCCCCGGCCAGCTTCAGGAAGAACATGCATTTTCCCAGCCAGAGTTCAGCCCCAGCCCCGCTTTAAGGCTCCGCAGTTCTCGGGTCAAGTCAAAGCAACAATAAAAGCTGAGGAACGCTGTGGGCTCGGCCAGGGCTGCTGCGGGAGCCCAGCTCCTCACTTCCCAAAACACATCACAATCCAGTTATTTCCCCCCTCCCCAGCACCGCCACCCCCTCCTTCAAGAGATGCAGGATACGTCTTTGTGTACTCGGGTGTTTTTTCGTCCTTACACCTAAAAGAGCTCATTGATTTGAGGCTGGGGGAGCGGGATGGGGAGGGAGGAGGGAAGAGGAAGAAACACTTCAGTTCGAAATCCCCGGCGCTGGTCCCACACGCGTTTCTCGCCCACTGAATATATTGTTGCTGCTGTTATTATGTATACCCCAGTCTCATAAAAAATATCAAAGGAGGCGAAATCACCCCACAACATCCCCGGCAGGTCCCCTGGAGAGGCTGAGAGCATTATCCAAAGGCACCTTCCCCCGCTGCCCATGGAAAGTGGGCCTTTCATTTTGTTAATAAATTTACACGGTGACAGCGAGAGAAAAAGGAGAGAGAAAAAGGGCTCAGAGGCAGAGAGACGACAAGAAGGGAGAACGCCTAAAAATGTGCTTGATTTATATTTGTTATCGCCCGTATTCCAAGGTTAGTTACTCTTGCAGAAACACAAAGAGAGGAGCCCGGCGAGTCCCAAGCCCCCTCACCCTTAACCTACATAGCAGCGTCCAGACACAGAGCATGCACTGGAAAACTGCAGGCTCACATTTCCCGTCTAATTTTATATCACAAAGACTCCACTTGCAGAGACCTGAGCACCCCACACTTACTTCTGGGCTGCTCCTTCCCCCCCACCCCATCCCTTCTACCCCCTCCTGCCTCTCCCGGAGGAACCAGAAAATAAGAGGAAGAAGAGAAAAGTGAGGTAATAACAACCAAGAAAGGCAGGCACACGGCAGTACGTATATACACATACACACACGCGGAGATGTGTGTGTATATATATTTTTAAAGGAGGAAAAATCCGGCTGGGAATCCACAGTGGAGTGCTGTAGAGCCTCGGTAGGGTGAGTCCCATTGTAATAGTAATTTGAACCGCCTGTGTAAAATTGCAATCTAAGGCAGGGTGCTGGAGGATATATATATGTGTGTGTGTGCATCTCGGGAGGCTCCGTGTGTGTGTACACACACGCACAGACACACACACACAGAGCTACTCGGGGGACGGGGGCTAAGGCTGAGCATGCAGGAGGAAACACGAAGGAAAAGTAACCACACGTCAGAATCATCATCTCGCTCCTAAGCAGCGTGAAACTAAAAATCCACTTTCAATAAACCTCCATCAGCAAAATCAAAACAAACACAAATCAATTACGAGTGCAGGAGAAAGCATGCGAGAGCCCCTGTCTCCCTGCCCACCCTCCCCAACACCGCTCTCTTTCATTACGAGAAAGTTTCTGGCTGGTTTATTCGAGGGGAGTGGATGGGGGGAGGAAAGGTTCTGGTTGGGTTTGGGGTTTTGGAAGGGAAGTTAAAAATTATAATAA
>NW_008665531.1:0-2210 GCF_000695815.1 Acanthisitta chloris
GTGGGTGACTATCTCCATTTTTCATCCATTTTTATCTTAGTTTCTCTTTTCCCTTTGCTATATACGAATTACAAGCCACAATGAGCCGTATCCCTTTACTGAGTCGTTAAGCACCTCTATCAGTGCCCGGCTAAGAGCTTTTTTCTCTATGGTGAGCCCAGGTAAAGTTTGCACTGCGTTTGAATGCTGTGATGTGTACTGATCTACCTTTTGCCAAGTGTCTTATTCCACACGGGCAACCCATAGGTCATCATTGAAAATTATTTCTTGTTGAGCCTCCTGAGAATTGCGTTATTTCTCCCGCACATTGCTCAGAGTAATTAAAAACTACTTTTCCCTCAGCCCGCTGAGCACACCGGGGCATTACATCCACACACTAGTTATTTTAGTCCCCCTCCCGGCTGCTTATCTCTGCCCCATTATTTTGTCTCTTAGATCTGATTTCAGAGCCCGCATTAATTGTTTTTTTCCATATTGTGTATGAACGGATATTTGAAATGCTCATCACTGAAAAGGTACATAGTATTTTTCATTCTTTGTTTTCCTCTCTTTTCTTTAAAAAAAAACCCCAACAGCCCTTACAATTTACAGCTATGTACAATGGTTTCCTTATATAGCAGAAAAGGAAAACTAAGCAAAATCACTTTTTTAAGCCCTTCACATTTTCTGTGACTAATATAGCACTATAAATACATGAAAATGAATTAAAATTGCTAATTTTAAGACAATTTTAAGACAAGTCTTTAATATCTTCCAATCTTTTTTAGTAACAAGAGACCTCATTATGTTATTTATATTATTACATCAAACACTGCAAATGCAGTTAGTCAGTATTGATGTTCTGCTCATATCTGTCGAAGGACTATAATTTCATTACTCCCCTCATTTTTCCTAACCACCTTAATCTTTTGTTTAGCTCCACTATTTCCCCAGGTGACCTCACTCTGGGAACATCAAGGAACATGAGAACAATAGAGAATTGATCACCTACAATTTTTTTATTGATCCTATGTTTTGGCAATACCTACTGTCTCTTCCGACTGAAAACAATAATCATCAATCTTGCATTGCAGGAAGCCTGGATGAAGTTGGGAGTATAAGTGAATGGTAGAGGAAAGTGCCAGTAAAGTAAATAGGAGGATCGTCTTAAATCATTCCCTATTGACTAAGTTTTTATCTTGGACCAAAACCTTCTGATGGAAACCAACTTCTAGTTGCCAGGTTTGTCAAGATGATGGCATGGGATATAGTGCAATAATTTAATGATTTAAATTTAGTTTAGTGAAGCCTAAACCATCTGGTGCAAAAGACACTTTGGCAGACTGAGTAGAGTGAGAATACTGATCTTGTTGCTGTTAATCTGATAACAAAGGAAAATACATGACCAAAGCCATTAAAAAATCATTTGCAGTCTATCTCCCAACCAAGTTAGAATAATAAGAGGCAGAGCACTAATTATAATTGTATGGAGTTTCCCAGCAGAGACATTGCAAACCAGTTGCCACTTGTCTGTTGTCAAGTATTTTCAGCATGCAAATAATCTGTAAATGCATTCATTTGTGGCATCTTTTCATTTATGTGACAATATTATTACATTTGTGTTTTCCCTGGCAATTGTTTTATTGCCATGTGGGAATAATTAGTGAAACACTTCAGAGAAAGTAAGAACACCTCTGAATCTGCCTCTGATTCAAGGTCTGGGTTGAAATGGACTCTTGATAGAATGAAATTGTGCATTTTGGGAAGATAGACAGTCTTAATCATTTCATAGGTAGGACTGGAACAGAGAATGAGATAAGACCACGCACACAATACAAGGGTATTTGGATTCAATATTCCATTTTAATCCTCAACAGTGATATTTTTAAAGGTAAATTTATTTATTATATAATTATCTCTTTATAGAGCCAAGGAATTTTGATGGTCCTTTTTTTGCTGCATCGTTTTGGGGACAGCTGGGGCAGAGCTGCTTGACCACACGATCTCCAAAGCCACTTTTCAGTCTGATTTCCCAAAAATCTTTCCCCACACAGGCAGAATGCTTTTCCTGCTTCTGAAAGACATGGCTTTTCAGTGGTATTAAAACTCATTTTCTTTGAGCAGGTACCTCTTATGAGGTGACTGCAGGCTATGTCACTTTGTCATCCACAGAATTCATATTTATTATCAAATCACTGATGAAAAAACTTGAATTATGTCAAATTAATAAC
>NW_008665531.1:2241-24295 GCF_000695815.1 Acanthisitta chloris
TCCAACAATAAAAATGCCACTTCTTATTTAGCTGTTAATTGATCAGTTGGCAAACATGAGCTCTATCAAGATTTTCAAATGCTAAGGAGGACATGGAGTACTGAGTCTCAATGATAGAATCATAAAATTTTTAGAGTGGGAAAAGACCTATAAGATCGAGTCCAACCATAAACCCAGCACTGCTGTGTTCACCACTAAACCATATACCTAAGTGCCACATCCACACATTGTTTTGAACACTTCCAGGGATGGTGACTCTAACACTTCCCTGGGTAGCCTGTTCCAATTCTTGACAACCCTTTCAGTGAAGAAATCTTCCCAAATACCAAATCTAAGCCGTCCTTCAGGCCATTTTCACAAATACTATTCCTGATGCCTTTCGACTACAGAGTCTCAGCTCCTCACTTTGTTTCATTCTTAATATCACTTTAGAGACTTGGTATGTCTTGAGGCTGTGAAGCTTCTACCACCTAACATCCCCAGAAGTACCACAGATGTGGCTAGCAGAGGATATGGAGGAAATAAGACAGAAAAAGGAAAAGAGTAGGATTGGTTATGAAGAAGAGAGGACCAAGGGGAAAAAATGCAGCAATAGAAAAAGTAAAAGATAGTTTGCCATGATTGGACCTGGCAATAGGCCTGGCAGTCTTTCTTGAGGCTGATCTTGTTCCTCTTCCTGCATTGAGTTTCTCCCATCTCCTTGCTGTCAAGGAAAAGCTGGCACAAGAATGTTGGGATAATCAGATATCAGTTCAGGAGTTCATTTATCTCTGTTACCTCCTGCAGCTAAGGTGTCCATCTCACTGGCCTACATGTGTGTCCTGTATCCTGAGAACACTGATTCATTTAGATCATTAGCCCCACTGAAAGCAACTCAAGCTCCAACTCATAAGCCTAAAGTTATTTTTTCACACCATGTTTTTCAGGTTGGGCTCTGGAGTGGAGGAAGGACCAAAGGGACTGATGAATAGATTACCTGTCGGTTCCCTAATCTGCCCTTTCACATATTTTGCTATCTCCACAGGAGAATTTAAATCAAATCAATAATGAACATTAAAAATGGAAAATAAGGAAAAACAATAAACCAAGACCCTCCTGCTGCAAACTCTTTTACATTAACAACTTATTCTTATTTTTCTAATATATCTCTAGAAAGAATAAAAGAACAGAACTTCAAGGTAATGTCAGCCTGGTTAGTATGACTGATTATAATAATAGCATAAATGAAGTAAAATAAACTGCAATAATGAAGCTAAAAGGTCATCCATACTCCATCTCCCACAAAAGTTTATGCATCCCACTAGCACCATCAGTGCTAAGTATCTGTATGTGGATGTGTGAGATGAAAGCAAAAAGCAAAATGTTACACTGCTTTGTCTTTTTTTTTAGAAAAAATAGTTGACTTGAATATTGTCAGACAAAAATAACAATCTACATAAGGGCATCATGTAGCATATGGTTTGCAGATAAGATTTTCTTTTAGAATTATAATCAAGCATGTGTTACTTTATGGCACAATTATAGAGAGAGATAAATGAATGCATGTTCTTCAGTTCTTTACAGATTTCTACAATAATAATTAACTTTGCTGCAGTCTTTACCTTTTTCTTAAAAAGAAATTACACCATTTCCAGGCATGAAAAAACCCAACTTTTATATATTTGAAGGTAGTTATGAAAAAAGAAAATTAGGCCATCCAATTATAGTATTGCCAACATTTTCTTCATTTGATGAATTTACCAGGATGCAAAATACCTGTGTGAACAAATAAACATTGCCTGTATTCAATTAAACCATTGCTTCCTTCATGCTTTAATTATATAATGTGATAAATTAAACTGTCTCTTGGTGACCCATCCAGTCTAAGCTTAGAATTTATATTAGTGTACTTTGCTATATGTGCACAAAAAGTAATTTGGATCATGAAATTATCTCTGAATTACTTCCCTGGTTTTACTTCTACTTTAAGGTGAAAACCCCAACTTAAAATAGTACATTGTTGTACTTTGCAGCAGTGCAACATGTAGAAGTGTCAAGATATTTTCCCTATAAACTTTGGGCTAATGCCCAAAGGGGATCAGAATAAGATGTCCTAACATGCGCTATACCCCATCCTTCTCCATACGTAGCTGCATTTCATATAAATGAATAAAGTGTCCTTCAGCAAGGACACCAAAAGGGTTTGCCTGCAGGATTCTTTCTTGTATACATCAGCACACAATGTGCTCTGTTTTTTTCCCTGCTTATTTCCATGCCATTCAGTTAAACTACTCAACTCTCTGCTTCAGGAGACTATGGAGAGCCTAATTAAGAAAGTTAGACAGATTCATGCAAGAAAAATTAATTAAGAACCAAGCTGCAGACTACTGAAAGCTGGGAAGATGCACACAGGAAAGGGTTGTGTGCTCGCTTTTTTCTTATAATCTGCCCCAGATTTCTGTGTCTAACACAGAGTGTCAGTGTTACTCCCAGCTAGGAGATGGATACAACACTTTGAGCTCTGGCAGAGAATTACAGCCTGTCTCTCAGGGCAGATACATTATTTAACACAACAAGCATAGGCTTTGGGCAACGAAAATCAATCATGGGCATCTGAAGGATTATCCTACTTGATTGAAAATCTCCTCAGACAGAGTTGGTCTCTCCTTGGGCTTCAGGACTTCAGCGAATGTAAAGCTTCTACTCTATTTGCAGACTTTATTGCTGATACAAACAGTAACTGTTAGTTAGACATCCATCTGGAAACACATTCCCAGTAATTTTCCACTTCCTTGCTCAGCAGTAAGATGCTATTAGTATCTGCTAAATGTATAGAATCATGGAATGGTTTTAGTTGGAAAAGACCTTGAAGATCATCTAGTTCCACCCTGTTGCCATGACTGGCCAAAAGCTGAGGCCATCTAACCCTTCAAAAGAACTTGGGGTAAGAATGAACTGTGGAGCATCTTGAAGAGTTTCAGAGCTAGCACAAATTAACACCTCTGCTAATATCTTTGAGTATACAAGATCTCATAACCTCACACATCAGGTGGTTTTGCCAATCTGCAGAGAGAGAAGGAGAGGTGGTAATTTAAACTAAACATTGAGGACTGTATTTGTCCTTACTCTCCTCAGAAGATGGGGACTAGTGGGAAAAACATGAAAGAAAATTCTGGTAAATACAACAATGCTAGGATGAAGGGTGTGCTCTCCACAGCTTATCATAATTATGTATCACATTTGTCCATCCTACACTTTGTGCCATTTAACAGCACATAGGAAAATCCTAGTGAGAACAAGGCTGAGCTGGATAGGGTGTAGGTATGACAGCTGAATTCTGACAGAGCAGGTACAGCTACAAAAAGGGGCAAGGGGGTGAATAAGGCAATACATGAGTAGGGTACAGAACCATTCATACTCCTGGAGTACCATCTGTTGATCCCTCTGACCCAGTTAAATTTCCACCTTATGCCTTGTCTCCCAGGTGTTAAATAACAATAAATCACAGTTTCTGGACTCTCAGAAGGAAGCTCCATCCCAGGTGTTCATTAGAACTATCCAAATATTCAGTTATTTTAAGTTATATTTGAAAATGGAGTAATCCATACTGAGGCTGAATATTGCAGATAATAATTGCTAGAGGGCTCTTTCACCTTGTCCCAGAAAGATGGGACAATGCAAGAGGTGTTTCTGCTAATAAAACTAAGCCTCTATGAAATCTGGAATGAGAAAGATGTGGTGAGGCTTTAAAAGTTTTTACTGGCTTTCTGGTGCATTTGATTAAATCAATGCAATCTGTATTAAATCCAAGAAGTTTTCTCCATGCAGAACTTCCTAAAGCATAAGAGAGAAGATTTCAACAACTTGAAATATTACTTTTCCCCAAGAAAAGGGACAGGGGGAAACTTTCTTTTGGAGGAGGGACCAAACAACGTTTTCCAAAACCAGAGTTGCACTGACACTGAAGTCTCAGGTCCTCTGAAGCTGAGTGCACATTAAGGACAGCTGGTAGTTTACACATAGTATATTCATAGTTAGAGCAACTTCTCAGGAGACTAATTTCCTTTGTGAAGCAGAATAAAGGTGCAAAAGAGGCAGATAACAGTGTCTCCATCTTCAGGAGACTTAGAAGCTAAAGAGCAGATTACAAAAGGCCTCTAACTGTCTAATCTTAGACGTTTTAGGACCAGAGTGCTATTTCAGAAACTCTAAGTGTAGGCAAGCCAAATTAAATACCTTTAATTAAAAAAAACCAAACTCTGTCACAGTGAAATGTTTACAGGAATATCATAGGTCTACTAAAAAAAACCGAAGGACAAAATACACATTCTCTGTATCTAAAAGCACATTTATCTTCCATGAAGGAAAGGAATATAGCATGAGATTACATGAGAAGCTTCACTCCATATTCAACAAATCTCCCTCAAAAATTTAAAACAGTCTGATGTTGTATTTTCTCTTCATTGCTCGATACCATCTTGGTATATATCCTCTGCGTGCTTCTTTTTCCTTATAATGTAGTGCATCAACCTACTGACCTTTTGAGCAGTACACTCTACCCTGATGCCTCAGGTGTCACCAAACTTTGTCTAAATAACCTGAAGTTTGGATAGAAGGTGCTTTAGTAACACCATTTTTTTTAAACTCTGAAGCAGCAGAAAAATATGAAAATCTTGAAATAGTTCTTTCAGGATTGTTGAGCCTAGTTGAAATACCTAATATAGCCCAGTTTAACCTCGTATCCCTAAGTTCTGTAGTACCCTCAATGGCAGTTGAACATGGTGTGGGGTAGTCACACTCTCTGCTTCCAGCATCTGACCTCAATGCCTGAACTGATTTCTGAAAGCTTTACTCAATGTATATATGACTCCTAACTCTGTAGCCAAGGTTAGATACCTCAAGTCAGTTAAAGCAAAGCCCTCTTTTGTTCCTCAGAGTGCCATAAATGCACTCATGTCAAGCACTTTTTGCACACGATGTAAGGGGTTTCTTTCTTTGTGTGTGGTTTTGATCCTGCAGTCAAGAGAATTTCTTTCATTTCCTTTCTATTCAGCCATTACCAGGCAAGAAAAAAATACTTGACACAGACTGAAAGCTTTTTATTTGCATTCCTGTGTAACCTTCCCTTTTATCAATTTGTCATTTTGCTGATATGCCTCTCATGCACCAAGGCATTTATTAGAGTCATTATCAGAGAGCTCTCAGATTACTTTGTTGTCATGACAAACTGAGTTGTGCTGTGCCCAGCTTGATGGATGGGGTGGATATTTTTATACTCTTCTGGAAAACAGATCCTAGTATTCTTGACACTCACAGTCCTTCCTTCGTATGTAAAATCAAGGCCAAGCATGAGTGCGTTGTAAGAAACAGTAACTTCATCGTCATCAAAGTAAAACACTAAGCTCTCAGAACTGATGTATGAACTGCTGAACATAGATCTAAACCTGGGGGGTTTTAAACATCTCATCAGCCTCATTATGTGGCAGGATAAATTACTCTAAATTTAGCCACCCAATAGCTTGACATTCAGTCCCTGCAAAGCAAGACGCGTCTCATCTTAACATGTCTAAGACTATAGAGGGAATCCAAATGGCTACTTAAACTTCACACCAAGGCTCAGCTTCATCCTGATAAGGGTAATATTAACACGTGAGCAAATCACCCTAAACTTTGTTAAGATTTCACAAAGATTTTATTAGCACATGCAATAGAATTGAACAAGTAATCCATGTCATTCCTCAATCAGACACCTACTTTGATTGCTTCAGATGAATCTCCTCTCAAGCTCCACATTGATGGTTCAGCTATACTGAGTCTGGTATGGAATGATGTAAGAGCCAAGAACCTGTTCACTTCATCCTTTTCTTAATTCACCTGTCTATGCCAGCAAGGAACAAATACTGATCAGGTAGATCTGCCTCCTGCACTGCAAAAAGAGCAGTCCATGAAGGAGTGAGAAGTTGTCTTTGTTCTTCCAATTTTCAAGGAAGCATAAAGAATACCCTAAGTTCTTTTATACAAATGGAAACTTTTAATTCTTCTTATTCTAAATAAAGTATTTTTTTAGCTTAGAGGAAAAATTCTCTCAGCAGTTCTGTTTTTCTTATCTTTGTGAGAAACAGTTTGCTAGGAATATCTGGACATGAGCAGCAACTCTACATTTTTTTATGTTATCTTAGTCTTTCTAAGGGTCTTTTTATACCTCTGTAAAGCTGTGAACCAATGGGTGTGTGCTGGATTTATGTCTTTGCCAGCATTTCATTGGTGGTAGGAACTATTTTGATCATAAGCCTATGCATTTAAATTACAAAGCTGTTGGGCCAAATTCTATAAAACACAGGTGATAAAATAAATTTTGTGCTACAGGGTCATTATTGCTGTCTGTAAAGTTATAGCCAGAATTGGACAGACATCAGTATCTACTTTCAGTTTCCACCTAAGGCCCTGTAATGCTGCTCTGCAGCTGCTGTTAAGAAGCAGTCAGTGAATGCAAGCTGACTAGCAGCTGTCACTGTACCATGTCTCCCCTTTCCAGTCATGATTGTGTCATGCTGGACCAAAAAAACCCTCCTGAACATACGCAGGTCATCAGTATTTGTTTTCACTTCATCCAATGCAGAATGCAAATCCGGAAAAGCACAGCAAGGCATTGTGGGGAAAAGTGATACAGGCAGAAATCTGCCCAAAAATGTTTGTGTCTGCCAGGTACATAAGAGCTACCACAAATAAGAAATAAGCCTAAGGTCATGTTACCTTGCTTTCCTCCACAATTCCTCGCCATTTTTCATACCCCTGTCCCTATTTTAAGAGTGTGGTATGACAGGAACTGTTTTTCAAACCATGATAATCTTAAAATCAAAATAAAATATTAAGACGCTGCCATCAAAAACTGGCAAGCCTGTGCTCGTGTTTTTGCCAAAATGCTGTTACAATAAATGTAGAGTACCTCATCTTCCCCTCCTTTCCTTGTTTCTTCTTTTTAGCTCACTTGTGCTTTGGGACAAGGTTTTGATCTTTAGCATGTTCATATGTGTGATACGTAGCAAATAAACCTAATGAGCACATAATATACTGAATAGCTGTCACTTAGTGACAGCATCTGTTACATTATTTGATCTAAAATATGAAAACTTTTTCTGGTGCACTGAAAATTACACAGCTTTCATCTCTTCTGTATATTTTTATACATTAACTATTCATATATGTTTTATGTGATTTTTCCCATGTGATATGCAAACTCTAGACTTAAACCTGAAAGATGCTTCTAAAATATAGTCTAAAAATAAATAAATGTGGCCTTCCCTGTTTTGTTTTTTTTCTAGAGTCGTGAATATCTGCAAACATAAAAATGACATTATAAATAATTGATTAATAATGCAGCCGCATACACATATTTTATAATTTTTGGGACAATATACCAAAGAAAACAATCCCCCTAGTACATAACCCCAGGCAATTCGACTCTCCTTTAAATTGTGGCAAACTACACAAGAGGTTTTTTTTACAGATATTATTGAGTGTAAACTATTTGAATAGCACAATGTCTGATAAGCATCAGCTCAATGATTTATTCTTACAGATAAACTTCAGTGCAGCTAATGGATTAGACATTAGTGAAATATGGAGGAACTCAGCATTTACTGATGAGCTGAGTCCATTAATCCTAAACAAATTGCAGTATATCAAAGCTATAGAGACAATTAATCAGAGTATATTTATAGTGTATAAAAAGCTTGTGATGACACACCATGTTGACTATTAATAAATACATTTTTCATTTAAGTTAGAGAAGTTATGGGGGTCAAACCACTATAACAGAATTATTGGAAACTTTTTTGTTATTTGTAATTACCAGATAATATTATTTACAGTTGAGCACTGAAAGACTCTGACATGATTCACAATGCTGGGCAGTAGATGAATATGTAGAATGCAGTCTCAGTTCTAAAGAGTTTACCAATGAATATAGTAAAACATGAAATCATTTATTTTCAGTCTTCATTAGGTACAGGAATTCTTTTTAACATGCAAAAGATGCTCCAATTAATCTAAATTAGAGACCATTTTCTGTGAGAAAAAGTAGTATTCATCACTAGAATTCTTTCTACTGTCAATAATGATAATACATGGCAGTTTTGAGCCTCAAAGTGCTTTACAAACATTAGGTAATAAGCTCCTAACATAATAAAATTACTTTTAGGCAGGTGAATATTTGTTTTGCTCATTACTTAAGGAAATTTAAAAAAAATATGAGTGTGTGGAGGAGGAAATCATTGCAAGCAATTGCAGTCAGAAAAAGGTGACTATTAACCCTCCTTATACCTCACAACATCAGGACATAAATATATTACAGTGAGATTTGAATGTGCCCCTTACAGCTATATGAGAAAGAGCTTGTGTGTTAGAAGGCTATTCTGGTTTAGTTTGGTTGTGGTTCTGTTTTATTCTGCTATGGTACTTGAGCAAATAAGATATATTATCTCTCCTTACAAAATTCATGTGGCTTTAATCAGTGACACCTTCCAGCCCTTTACAGCAGAGGTTGGACTTAGCTTGCCCCACTTGTAGCAATCACTCATTAGAACAGTAAAATGGCAATACATGCAGGCTGAGGTAACGGACCAAAAACTGAGGGCAGCATATAAATCATTGCATTAGGCCTGTCTTTCAACACACTGGGGAAAAAAAATGAACATTTTAAAAAAGGGAAGTAAATAACAAAGGGTCAAATCATCAAATAAATTTTCTATTAATTACAAGCTGTGTGATTCAGAGAAATATCAGTCATTTTTACACTTCATTTTGGAATGATCCTCTCTGCACTCTTGGCATGCCCTGACAATTATCACCTAACAAAACTTCCACTGCAGGAAAATACTGTTCCTTTTCAGTTTTGGTTGAGATCTTTTGCCGTTTCTAAAGGTATATATTCATGTGCTTTTTGATGTGTAGTTTGGTAATTTGCAACAAAGGTCAGGAATGTTTTTTGAAAGCCATTACACATATGCTAAGTCCTCAGTTTCTCTGGAGTGAGGTAGTTTCATTGGTTTCAGTCACACATCACTAGCACAGGCAGAGTTTTCTTAGTTTTGTATGATGAAATTCACATGAATGAAATACAGCTGGCCAAGGTCTTGAGGACCTTTCTTTCAAGTCATTAAATGTTTACCCATCTCTAAATCTAGTAGAGAACTGTATCTGTCATAAATTTGTGACCTGGTTGGTCAAATTAAAAGGTTCTGAGGACACCCACCTCCTTCACATGCACCAGATCCGACTAAACTCATCCTTCCCCCTCTTGTTTAAAAGCCCAACAGCTTTTCTTTGCTTCTTGCAGTGGAACATATGTGACACATTTCTCTCTTTGACTGTAGAGAGAGCTTCTTCGACAAATGTGGATGAGAAATCTCATTTTAAAATATAACCAGGGATCATGTCCCTTCTCTAATCATTGTATCTGCTCATGTAACTGAACAAAACTCAGAAACATTTTAAGTCTTCTTCCAGGACATGAATCAAGTATTTGACTGAACCAACAAGTGCATGTATTTATATTTCTTGAATCTCTGCTTTAAAAAACACCCTCAGAGTCATTTTTCTTCTTTTTAAATTTTATTTCTTTCCTCCTTATTCCATAAACAACAAGCAAAAAGGTCACTGTACTTCAGCTGCAGATCTTCTTGATGCATTTTTAGGGAATATTTTCAGGCTTCAGAGTTTTGGAGAAAGTCCCCAAATACTCTGTTTTTCAAAGTGCTTCAGAGTTAGAAAGGTCCCATTCTCTTTCAGAATATACTGCATTTTCTCAGTCAGATTTTGTAAGAAATAAAGAAGTCTCTTTACTTCAAAAATCTGTTAATGAGAAGTGTTAAGTTTGAGTTAGATTTATGAAAAGAATGAAATCAGTTGCAGACGCAAAGTCAGTTTTTTGAGATATCTATAGACTACATGGTGCTGGCTAATTTAAAATAATAAATCTAGCTCTTAGTTAAAAATTTCTGTAAAATTGCTATGAAGGCAAATAAGTGTTTTCAAGAAATTAATTACCTTGAGTTATTCTTTTTTTAAGGGTCTAGCAAAATCTAATACAGCAAATATAGAAAAGAAATTATGGTTCATGTCTGCCATTGGAGAGTGATTTTGAAAGACAACATTGATCACCTTGCAGTTTGGCCAGGAAGCTGTTTGTAAAAAAGCATGAGAAAGCAAGTAGTTAGAAAAAGCAATTTTTTGCTTTACTAAAGTCCTATATTTCACAAGGAAAAATGCTTCAAGGGATTTGACATCCTTACCTTCACTGCATCCAAACAGAAAATGAAGTGCAAGAGGCTTTTCAACTGTTCAAAAAGTGAGGTGCCTCTGACGGGAAAATATATCCTCCTTGCTGTATAGTGGTACAAGAGTTCAGGACTGTGGTCTGCAAAGATCTTTAGGTTTAACTCAACTTTTCCTTACTTAGAAGGACAGCAACACATTGCTTTCACAATGCTAATTGGAAGGTTCATTCTGTTAAGAAAATCTACTGCTGATTTAGCAAGCCAAACCTAATTGCTGAAGGGTCAGGACAGATTAAGTAATAGATGCCTTGATTTTGCATAAACATTGAGGATTTACATGTTAAAGGATATAAAAGTACTAGTTGCTCTTAACAAACCACTAAGGCTGCCAGCATGCCAACATAAGGAGCTGATTGTTCTCATTACCTTTCCTTTCCAGTAATGGACAAACCATAATATCACTCCCTGGAAAGCCTTATGCCATACTTAAAATGCATTTGTCTGGTTTGGTGGATTATTTCAATTTCTTGTCCCTTCATCTGTTTATCAATTGAGGTACCTTTCACTCACAGGCCATACTGCAGTTTGCAAGACATGAGAGGGGGACTTTAGATGGATATTGTGTATGTAATAATTTCAGATTTGATGGATATTGTGTATGTAATGATTTCAGATTTCCCAAGCAAATTGCAAGAAAGGAGAAGCAGTAATTCAGAAAGCATAGCTGAGATGAAGTTTGTAATTCTGAGAAAAGTAAAATCGCTTAAAAAATTCAGCCTTACAAAAAACAAAGTTACTCATGAACATTCAGTGGATTTAGTAAGTGAATGTAACTGGTAAAATATTGTGAAGACTTTGGGGTTTCAAAAGCGGCGGTTCACTTTTTCTGAAATAAGACTTTCCATTTTATAAATGCTGAGACACCTTTCACATTAGAAATGCTGAAATGTTTTGCATTGACATTTCCAGAACAAGCCTTCTGAGTTTCCAGTTTACTGTGGAATTTTTTAAGTTAAAATTGATGCCTAACTTTATTTACTTATGTAAGTTACAGGAGTTCAAGTGAGAGGTTAAAGAAGGATAAATCAGGAAAAGACATAGGTCATTTCAGGCTGAAGAACTTAGATGAAGAAATCCATTAGATGTTTAATGCAGCCACAGGGCTCTTTTACAGCCTCAGACTTACAAAACAAGCTCTGCACCCTATGTGGGATAATAAAAGCAACCTTACCTGAGGGGTTTTTTTTCTGAAAAAGCAGGAGTTTCCAGTTTCATTGAATCCTGGAATTTTTAAGCATTTACAGAAAGAATAGAAATCCCATACACAGATAATTTATGTCTCCTTAAGTATGAAAGTATAAGTATGGATATTTTACAGGGGACAAAAGGCTGCTGGGTATCTGACATAGGCTGAGCATCTTTCTCAGCAGAAGTTTGAAGGGAAGACTGGTTAAAGCAAATGACTTGGCACAACTTTCTTCTGGGACAGTCTGGGATACTATTCAGAGCAGCCTCTGTATGTTCTTAGAGGAGGGTAATGACAGCATGAAAAAACATTGTATTTTCTCTGAAAACTGTTTGATAACTGTACACATGGAATTGACAATCCTGTGTAGCAGGTGTGAAAGCTGTTACAAGAGTAACAGCAGCAGTTGTTGTGATGCCAATAGTAAGACTAGTCCCGCGGTACATTTGCTTTCATCGAATCATAGAATAGTTTGGGTTAGAAGGGACGTTTAGAGGTTGTCTAGTCCAACCTCCCCCGCAATGATCAGGGACATCTTCAGCTAGATCAGGTTGGTCAGAGCCCCATCCAACCTGACCTTGCGTGTTTCCAGGGATGGGAACGTCTCTGGGCAACCTAGTCCAGTGTTTCACCACTCTCATTGTAAAAAACTTCTTTATAATATCTAATCCAAATTGACCCTCCTTCAGTTTAAAACCATTACCCCTTGTCCTATTACAGCAAATCAATGCCCTATCTCCTAGACTAAAGTTTTTGCTAGCAGAGTATAATCAGAGAAATACTGAAACTGATGGAAAGATTCCCACCAGTCTCACTTCAAAACAGTCCAGACTAAACAACTGATATAAGAGGCTGTTGCATATGAGAGGAAGAAGTGAGAACTGCGATACAAAGGATGTTTCAAAAGGGAGACAAACACTGTGATGTTCAAACATTAGTTAATAGATGAACTCACTGTCTTTAGTAAGTGTGCAAGATATGTTCAGGGCTCTCATGGTCTAGTTGTTAGAAGCTGGAAAAGCAAAATACGGTGCAAAAGGTGAAGAAACATTATCTTTTTCCAAAAGTATATCTGAAACTCTGGACACTGAGATGAAAAGGGCATCTGAAAACAGTTAAAGCTTCTCATGCACAAAGAGGAGAGCCCTACATATCCCTGCTAGTAGGTACACAGAGGATGATAATAGAAAATGCTTAAATAGATGTTACCTAGTAAAGCTCATGTTTGGTGAGTCATATATTATTGGGGGATACAGAAGGATTCTCCACATGTTGCTGCTGCTCTTAGTACCAACCATCAAAATAAGCTCCACTCCTTAAAAATAACTATAATTTATTCTGTAATTGTCCAGCTAACCAGATTTCCCTTCTTCAGAGGCTGTGTCTGGACTGTGAACATGGGCTGGCTGTGGTGGTGTTGCAGGAATCATTCTCTGTCATTAGCACCTCAACAGGTTTCTCTTGATCATCCCACTGTGTCTTTCCTGGCTCTTGCCTTTGCTTGTGTGCTGTCACTGAGGTTACAGAAGCACCTTAGATGCAGTTGCCATGTCCTGTGAAATATCAACTTCCTCCACACAATGTTGACAACTACTTGGATGACAAAAGACTTAGGGGAAGGTAGGTATTGACAAAAAGCAAATTTTGCTCAAGTCCTAAAATAAATTGCCTGCATTTTTTATCTCAGCTTGTCCTAGGTATAGATGGCATCTGATAGGACAAGAGGAAATGGGCTCAAGTTGTGCCAGGGAAGTTCGGATTGGATACTGGGAACAATTTGTTCACTGAAGGGGTTGTCAACCATTGGAACAGGCTGCCCAGGGAAGTGGCAGTGTCATCATCCTTGGAGGGATTTAAAAGACATATAGATATGGCACTTGGGGATGTGGTTTAGCAGTGGCCTTGGCAGTGCTGGGTTAATGGTTAGACTTGATGTTCTTAAAGGTCTTTTCCAACTCAAACAATTCTATGATTCTAGGCACAAGAGAGGCTGTGCTCGCCAAGGGCTGTAGATTACTAGGGAATGAATGAGTATTAGATTCTCTCTTCTTTGTAAATTGTTTTATAACCTGAATTCTGTATAACAAGTAAATGCCATTAGAATATCTCCTTATTCTCCCCACAATGCAAAATATAGCTATTCAAGTCTGTTCCAATTCCATTGTAATCATTGATCCAATAAGTTCAAAGTCTGACTTTTCTTTTTTCTTAAGCAGATATGCTCAATGTAATGTAATATCTTGTTCTGTAATAACCAGCTGTTATCTTAGTCTTTCTCCCAGTAGAGGTTGTTTTAATATCAACAAGGGATTTTCCACCAGCTTAATTATTTGATCTCATAGTTCTGCAAGTGTTTGGAAGAAAAGCAGAGGGAAAAGTAAGCTGGTATGTTTATTTTAATGGAAGAAGGAATGTTTTTGAAAACCAAGCTCTGGTGATTTTCTAATTCATTTAATTTTCTGGCTGTTAGGGTCTCCTTAATTTGACCATCTGTCTATTAGTGCTTGAATATGGATGAAGATGGGAAGGATATGCCTTTTCACACAAGGAAATGGAAGTGTGCAGAAACTCTGATAGAAACTTAAGATACATCCTGAAAAAAAGGAAACTAAAACCAAAAAATCCCATGACACGCTTTGTTTGTTGTCTTTTCTGCAAGTTCTAGACCTTGTTCAATCACACTTGCATTCCACCTCACAAACAACGTCAGATTCTTCTCTGGAATTAAAACATGTGTCCTCCTGCTTTAGCTCTTTTGTTCTAGACAGCTGAATGCCAGTGCTTTGCCATCAGAACCTTATGAGCTGTCCTTTGCAACTTTGATTCAGGACAAAGGCTGCAGGTAACTTCACTGCAGTTAATCCCTCAGAGTGTGAGATCTGCTTGTGTTTCCTCCTGTTGGCTAAGATTAAGTGAGGAGAATGTGTCCCTTCTCTTAAACTCTCATCAGTTTGGATCAAGTTAATTACCAGCAAGTGCCCATGTCAGCCTGGAAATATGCTTAAAAGAGAGCAGGTAGACTTTATTATGTACACATGGTGCATGAATCTCTGTGCTTCCTTTCTCCATTGGTTACAGATGGAGCTTAGAGAACCTTCTTATAACAAATACCTAGTTCAGAGTTTGGCTAAATTTAGGAAGAAAAGCTCAAACATATCTACTATACATCACATCAGTTGTACTTAAACCAATGTTAAATCCATTTTAGATGCATTAATTATAGCCTACCTTTTTTTCTTTTAGTGTATTTTGTATTATACCACATCAACCAAATAGTCAACATAAGTCTGTGAAGCCTCAAGGAAATCAGTCAAATCCTGTCAACACACTTTGAATAAATGTCAGATCCAGTATTTTGAATCAAAGCACCATGAAATATGAATTATCTTTTCTAGTCTAAGAAGAATAGAAATGTGTCTCAGTGTTTCCTGTGTCAGTGTCTTCATTTTTCTTCCAGTTCAAGTGAGAAGGAAAAGCATAATTAAACACATAACTAGTAAGGAAGGCTCTAGTTCAGTCTTTCAATAGGAGCCATGAGCACAAAAATTTTCTTCTAAAATATAGCATAATTTTATATAATGTAGTAACAAGGACTTGCTGGAGACCCGGTGAGATTATTTTAGCCTTCCATTTTTATCATTAATTTTAAATAATTAAGAATTCACAATATTCTGAGATATCACTAGTAACTTCCAAGCTTTGCTTTTATTCCTTAGGTAATTTTGTATGGAACTGGAAGGGCCTTTTTATAAAAACAAGTTTCCAAGACAAGACAGCTAAGTTTTTCTTTCCGTTCCCTCTATGCATTCTTCCTTATGTGCTTGCATTGTCTATCTACAATGGTTCTCAAACAGCAGTTGCTCACCAATTGCAAATATTCTGAGATGAGTTTTGAGGGCAATAAATCTTTCACACCATGAAAACAGGTTTTTCAGTATTAGCCACCTGCTCCACATAAAAGAAAAACCTGTTACTGCTATGCAGCAGGGAGAGTATAAATTCCACGAAAGCAAAACTATTTGCTTTTTCTAGTAAAAATACAAACAAGAGTGTAATTCTGTTTGGTTTTACAGGTTGTATCGACACAATTATTGGGTTTCCGGCTATAGCGTATGGAGCATCAACCTGTCACAAAGCTTTATACAGTACTAGAGGTCTGGGGTTGTCTTCACTGAGCAAACCTCTGCACAGAGATCACTAATAAATGCAGAAATGGAGTGTGACAAACAACACAGAAAATACCCCCAAAAATGCAAAATAACACAGTATCCAGATCACAATCTGGTTTCCAAAGGAAGCACATGCTCAGACTGTAGCTCATTGGGTGAGCAGCTAGTTTGATGCTCAACTTATGCAAGTTCAGAGTCATTTGAGCTCAAAGATGCATCAAACACCCCAAAATGTGTCCTGGAAACAATGAGCTTTTGCATTAAACTGATTTTCTGATGAATGAGAGACAAGATAATACTCTAATGCTTTTAAATGTATCCCTGTCTCTAAGCAGCTACAGACAAAGGTTACAAAATGAGCTGGAGAGCTAAACTGCAGAAATAGGTAGCAATATTTTTCTCATTTTAATGAAAATAAAATGCTCTATAGGAACTATTCTTTGAAAAACTAGATAAAATAAACATTAACATAACACACAGACAAAACAGATACATTAGATTAATACTTTAGCCCCTTTGATGAATTTAGAATAAGTAATTATGTAAGAAAATTCTTTTAGTTGCAGGAAAAGTTTAAATAGGTGAAACAATTTTGTTTACACATTTTCTTTAGTTTTACCAATACTCATAAAAGTTCTGTAAAGGGAATAAAATGAAAATTCCTATAAAATACTTTTTTCATGACTTGAACTATGTTTATTAATTTGTTTCAGTTCTCAAAATTATGAGTACATGGATCCTCTATAATAAGGAAGAGGTGTTTAGTTCTAGTCTCACATACATTGAATTGCTCATGGTTTACAACAGTCTTAATGCTTTAAGAACAAAACTTGTTTATATTTTCTTATATCCAGCTAGTCTTAAATAAAAATGACAGAGTGAGAAAAAAAAATAAAAGGGGAATAGGACTTAAAAGCTTTATTTAGAGCTTATTTGACATAGTAAATTCAGAATATGAAATCTGGAACCAGCTGCAGTCATTTATTACATCCCCAGCCTTTTACTATTCCAGGAGCTCTTCACTTCCTCTCTACCTTTTGAGAAATTTTGGCAATCCTGAAGAGAATTTCAATTTCCAGGTTGTCTATTTGCAACATCTGATTTTCTTTTTGCAACATATGAAAAGATGGTTATTCCTGCACATCAGATAGCAAGAGAAACTGTCACCAACTAGATGTATTCTGACCTAAGGTTCAGTGAGATTTAATGCAACTGAAAGCACTCAGAAGAGAAGTCCATTCATATCTGAATTCCTTCCTGAATCCATTGAGGTGGACGTTGTCCCAGTACATCATACAAGTGTTTATGTAGATAGACACAAAACAGAGCATGAGACAAGCTACTATGAAGAAAATTAACTGAGTCAAAACCAGTGCAGTTTTGGAAAGGAAATTTGGAATGGCAGTTGAAATTTTTATAATAAGAAGAAAATGCTCACTATCTGTGGTCATTGCTTCTCTTTATGCACATCCTAATTATCCTTCCCTTATTCTGTCACTTGCAGACTATGAACAAGCATCTCATTTCTCTGGATAATGAGAGCTCTGTATCTGCTCTCAGGAATTATGTGTGACTGTGTTCAGCAGCTAGGCACTAGTCTTTCTTATATTTGCAATGTGCTTATATTTGAAACTGCTTTTTTGTTTTTAAAGACCGAATGAGGAATTAGAGGAGGAGAGATTGGCATTATTGGTCACATGGAATAAAAACATCCCTGTTCTTCTCTGGTGCCCATTTCTGGTTTGTACCCTGAAAGCTAAAGTCTCCCTTTCAATTATGTTGATAAATGTAAAGGATAATGTCTTACACAAAATTATCTATCCTGCTATTAGGGTTATGATTTTGGAGCATATGCTCCACAGGAGACAGTGTTGTCTAGAGGATGCATGACTCTCCAAGCTGTAAGATACTTGGGTTCATCTTCCAGTTCTTCCACTGCATCTTGATTCACCTTAATGAGAGGGCCCCATCTTTCATTTTTGCAACAACTTTATCTAAAATAAGACGTAAACATTTTTCCTCCTTTAGGGATTTAGTGAACTGTACAAATTCCTGAATAAATGAGGTTTGCTGATCACTGAGGACTCATCAGTTCTGTTGGATATATGCAGAGTAAGGCCATTGCCATCTGTCTTTCTCTTAGGCATATATATAGACAGTGCTGGACATCAGAGGAAGGAGCCTTCAGGAGCATATGAAGGTATAAGTGCTGCTCTCACTCAAACACTGGATGATTCATTCTGCCATCTAAATTAGTCATTGTGAGAATTCTTTAATCTCGAGCACTTGCCCTAGTTTTGAATTTCTAAAACCAGCTCTACATTGACATGAAGAGATTCTTTCATCCAAATTCCTCTTCTGTGGGCAAAGTTTGTGTGTCCAATGTGCATCAGAATTAGAAGCAGGGCAATGTTAAATACTCTATTTCTTCCAGTAAATGAGTATTTTTAGTATGAAGAAATAGAATCATATAATTTTTAGGGGTTGGAATGGACCTCATAGTCCATCTAGTCCCAATCCCCTCTGCCATGGTCAGGGACACCTCCCCACTAGACCAGGTTGCTCAAGGCCTCATCCAGCCTGGCTTTGAACACTGCCAGGGAATACAGCATCATGAGAACAGACATCACTTCTTGTGCATCTTAGAACACCTTCTCCCCACCTCTCCCTTCTTCCTGGGTTCAACTTCTCTCCTGACTTCTCTGCTTCCTCCCCACCAGCAGCACAGGAGGACAGCGAATGGGGGCTGCAGTCAGTTCATCACATATTGTCTCTGCCACTCCTCCCTCATCAGGAAAGGACTCCCCACACCCTTCCCCTGCTCCATCATGGGCTCTCTCCCACAGCAGACAGTACTTTACAAACTTGTCCAGCATGGGTCTTTCCCAGGGTGTGCAATTCTTAACAAACTGCTCCAGCATGGAACCCTCCCACAGCAAACAGCCCATGTGGCTTTCTACCTCAGCTCTCATTTTTTTTCCACTGCTTATCTGAAAACACACCTTTCCTTGCTTGCCTTTTTATCTTGATTTTTTCATTTGCATCATTATCTCTGGGGTAGATTTTTTTGACATTTCAGTAGAAAGCCAAACTCAGTTAAATAAATGTATTAAAATAGGCTTTTTTTTTCTCTGAGTGACCATGTAGTTTTCGCCATGTAGCTGATAAGTGAAATATGACAGCAGATAAATACTATGACTTTATAATACATTCAGAAAATTTAAATGGGTATAAAATTACTTTCTGTAGAAGTAACCTCCAATTAGTTATTAAAGCAAGTGTCATTCTCTTAAGAAAAACAGCCACTTCATTTGCTGAGGATAGCAACAACACTTGGGAATGTGGATTCTGCCTACATTTCCTATATTTAATCTCTTTAATATTTCCAAATTGAAATACCATTGGACTCATAGCTTGGATAATTTTATTTTTGTATCACGCCTAATTTAGACTCTAGATTGTCTATACTGGCATAGGTAAACAATGTATTTCTCTTCTTTTGCTTTGTATTATTAGCCCTTGCCAGTTGTAGTGACTGCATCTCAAGATAAATGATGTGTCTCCTAAGTCACTGTTAATATTTCAAATATGGTCAAATTTCTAGAGAGTTTTAAATTAGGCTTTAAAAGCTGTACCTAGGAAAATTTCAAACCATTGGACAATGTATTTTGATACACAATAACCATCTTGCATCTCGGCAACATGCAGTTGTATTTTCTGACTTTTATAGCTATTTCATGACACAGGATTTTCATGCATTGAAAAATCTAAATGCTCAAATTTATCAATGAAAATATTCATATCCCATATTGGTTTCCATGTTCTCTGCCAAATGTTATAACCTTAATGAAGTATATTTTCTATAAACTCCCATTATCCATCTGGTAACAAATCTCCTGTTGCTTTTACAACATTGTCATGTTATGCTTTTTCCTCAATTGACTTTGAAGTCTTATAAAGAAACATTTTACCCAAAGATGTTTCCCTCTACAGATGCAAGAACAAGGTACTTGGCAAAATGAAGTCAGAGATTTCTTTCTAATCCAGCCCTGCCCAAGTCTGACTTTGCAAGGGATTCTGCTGGAGACCATTCTTTGGTTCTTCTGTCATTCTTTTCCAGAAATATAGCTAACCTGAACTAAGCAGATCTAAGGGAAAATATGCTGAATATAGAAGTATTTTTGGTTCTTTGGGAGAAGTGAATGCCGTCTAAAAGCTGTATGAATTATGCTAAATATTTCCATGTATGGCGGTACATGTCTTTACTGATTCTCAAGGATACTCACATCCATCATCTTTTTTATAATCTAGTCTGCTTCTAAGGAGATTAAATGACTTCCTGATAATCAAGGATCCTTCAAGTAGGTGAAAGTTATCCATAGACAAATCAACAAATTTTTGGGTAGATGATAAAGTCTAAAAAAAAAGTTTTTTCCTCCTTACACTCATGAAAATAAAGGGCAAGAGGACAAATAGATGGCTGTGACATAATTTTCCATAGAGTTTGTTTTTCTTGTTTTAATCTGCAGTGAAGAGAACATCAGAGTAGTTGGGAGCATCAATTAAGTTGTGTAAACACAAGATTATAATGTCATTTGAGATGCTACAGACATCCTGTCCAGACTGCAGCTGCCACTGCAGAGTAGCTCCTCTTGTTGCTTTATCCTACCTACTAGCCTAATATAAATATGTTTAATGTCCCAGGCTGTCTGAAATGGCATAAGACACCTACATTTAGACAAGTTAATTATTCTATATATAACTAAAGTTACCTTCTTCAAAATTATTTGCACTCAACACATGTTTCTGTCTAGGGCAGGGTGTGCTTTCACCTCTCACACTTCCGCATCTTGCTGACATCCAGCATCCAGCCTAACTCCCCTGGGAAATTCTAACTGTTCTCATTGTGATGATTTCATACTTGTTACCAATAAGCCTTAGCTGTGTCTTTTAAAAGGTTTACTGTCAGTTCCCAGAAGAATTCAGAAGAGTGCCTTGTATATATATACTTCTTCTGGTCTGCAGATGAGATCTCTGTATAAGAAAAACAAAAACCACAACTGTCCCTTCTCTAATCTCATATTGTTTTTCCTACAAACATTGGGTGGTGGGTTTATATTTTGTCTTGTGTTTTCTTATCTTCCACAGTGATCTGATATAATTCTTATTAATACTGTATTTACTGAAATCACCACAGGTAAGCTGATTTATGTCACCCATCAGTTCTCATAAACCGTATTTTCAACATACTTTGAAAACTTTAATCCTGCTAATCTGCTGAAAGGCAGATGAAAGAGGCTTCAGTTCTGCAAAAAATAAAGTTCTTATTCCTCAGTGAGGTTAAGTGATTTCTGGATTATACCAACACCAAGGAGGTCAGGGCAATGTCTATAAATACTCTCACAATCAAAGTTATTTGTCACTGCAATTCACAGAAACCACATTTCGTGTTTTCTGTGTTCTTGTTTTGGATTAGGGTTTTTCCCTCTAGGTAAGCATAGCCTTCATGCATTAAAGTCTAAGAAGGAGAAAACTTAATACATAACTTAGAGCAATGATTTCTGAAGAGAGACTTTAGTATTATGGGGCTCTGTATGATGAACTGGACCAAAGGTTTTAATAGGAAATCTGTAGCCTACCAGACTTCATTCCCGTCTGGTCACATAAAGGCTGTGTTTGTATTTCGTTCGACAGTGCGTTTTCTTTCTTAGTTTGACCCATATAGAATTTTTTGCCAGGTTCTCCACAGCTGTGTCTGAGCACCTTCCAGTGCTGTGTTAGACAACATGATTAAGATCTATCAGGTTAGTTCTCTCATCCTCTCCCCAGGGTGAAAATTATCAGCAATAAAGGCTTTCAGATTGGAATATATATAATTGGAAGTGCACTTGTCACTTGAAGCAAAAGGTAGCAAGAAATGCAATGGTCTGTAATTTCTCTGAGAATTTATTCCACATTCTTGTCAGGCTGCTAAGTGAGCCCAGGAAAGACAATGGTCCACAATCAAATGAAGTAACAAACACCTCCTTAGGCTGTCTTAACATTCATAAAAGATGTTGCAATACATCTGTTGCCACCTGAAAACCTTAAGGGTCTTGTTGTGACATACAGATTAGCCATATGCATCTTCAGAGTAGACAGGGAACACAGTTAATCTCAAAGAAAGACTTTTTCATCACCTTCCAGTAGCACAGAGCTTGTGATGTTCTGGGGTTTCTCACACTGATGTTGTCTATGTGCATTTGTATTTCAATATAAATGAGCCCTTCAAATGTAGTCAATATGGAAAGTCACATCAATTAGATCAGGAAAAATGGGGCAACTCTGGACTACTTGCATTTTTATTACTTTATTTTCACACCTAATTTTATATATACATATAT
>NW_008665532.1:0-3283 GCF_000695815.1 Acanthisitta chloris
TGGTCCTGCTGACCATGCTGTTTCATATAATATGTATATTATAATTAATTAATATAAAATATATAAAATATTGTATCATATAATTCATGCATACAATATAACAGAAAATATATTACATTTTATATAATGCATTGCCATTATAAAACTGACAATATTCTTCAGCAGTTTTGGCCAGTGAATTATTAGCTGAGTTTTGATCCTGCAGCAATTGGCACTACTAGAGAGGTAAAGCTGCTTCCACATTACTGTTTTGTGCTCTGCCTGGCATAGACATAAACTGTGCAAAAAAAGGAACAGTCCCAGAAATGCTTTCTGCTTTGCTCCCTACACATCTGCCAGGCAAAGTAGCTGTTTGAGCCATTCAGCCCTTGTCCCACAATGGGAGGAGAGAGAACACTGTCAGGACAAGGAGGAGAGACACCAGACTGCTGCCTCCTTGTGTGGAGACCTCAGAGCACCTTCCAGGAGCTGAAGGGGCTCCAGGGAAGCTGCAGAGGGACTCTGTGTTAGGAGCTGCAGGGACAGGACAAGGGTCAATGGGGACAAATTGAAAGAGGGAAATTTAGGGTAGATATTAGGCAGAAGTTTTTTCCTGTGAGGGAAGCCACAGGGAGGCTGTGGCTGCCCCAACCCTGGCAGTGTTCACAGCCAGGTTGGATGAAGCCTTGAGCAACCTGGTGTGGTGGGAGGTGTCTCTGCCCAGAGCAGGGGGTTGGGGCTGGATGATCTCTAAGCTCCATTCCAACCCCTAAAATTCTATGATTCTATGAAACAGCATGTCTGCACCTTGGAAAATTTGCACACCATCTGCAACTGAACTCAAAACACATCTGCATTTACACCAAGGCAACTCTGCTGACTTCACTACTCCTTCAGACATCATAAAGTCTGTTAACAAGTGTGGAATGGATTTTGGCAAGGAAAGGATCACTGCAGGATGCAGTAATTTGCTGGGATCACAATCATATACGCTGACTATTAGTACTACAGAATGCCATCCCTTCTTCTTCCAGCTACTTCAGGTAATCAAAATGGAAACACTTATTTCAAATCATGCCCCAGACCAATGTATATTAATAACATCCTGCTATGATAAACTTTGGTATCAGAAAGAAAGTTTATTTTTGTTCTGGAACGAATACTACTAAAAGCTGTGGCATGTGAAAAGGGCATTAACCATAATATAATAGGATAATTTAAGAAGAAATCCATTAATTATTGACTATAATAATTAATCAAAGGGCTGTTAGCCATATATAATAAAATAATTTAAGCAGAAATTCACCACTGACAGACTATAGTATCAAAGGTATCTGCTGCTTTGCTGCTAGCAAGAAAATATTTAAGAGATCTTTGGAGCTCAATTAATAGTTGCTAATTATTGCAGTGCTCACTTCAGTGCCATCTCTCAGCTACAGTTTTCTCTGTGTGTTTTCAAACCTGTTTTATGCCAGTGGAACTGAATTCATCCCACACTGCCTCCCAAAATTAAATGGGATGGATTGAGATGCTTAAAAGATCGACTCACACCTGCTGTTGGTGATTGCTTTCCCTTTCCTGATTAAATGCTTGACTTGTCCAGAGTGCTGAACTAATTAAACCAGATGCAACAGCATTAGTTTTCAGCCACGAGACAGCAGCTTTTATAAGGCCTGTCCCCTGCCTTTATTATTCATGTGCTGAGTAAGATTCCATGAGTGTGCTATACATTCAAGACCACAGGAAACATCACTGTGCTCTTTTACAATCCTACTGAAAAAAAAAACCCAAAAAATAACCAAGCCAAACAGCACTAAAAAGCAAACCCACAAACCCTTCTGCACTATGTTGTATGGCTGTAGTAAGTGATATCATGCAGTATCACTATGACTTCATTGCTTTGGCAGCAACTGTTCCACCAATAAATAATTTAATGAGCAGCTAATCACCAGTTTCAAGGTAGAATACAGATTCTTCTTTTTCCAGTGCCTATGTTCCTGCACATCTTCCACTGCCACCTTTTCAACACCAACATAACTTTTCTTCCAAGACAAAAAGTAAGATTGGATATATATGTATTTTTTATCCAGCTGTGAAGATCCTTGAGTACATAGCACAGTCTCTGCTTATCCTTTCAAACACTCCATGGAGTAATTCTTAGCAATAAGTTCTGTATTTTTTCAACTTGGTATAATGAAATACTTGACCTTTGCTTTGCCCACGTGTTTGTATTTCAGGATATAGGCTGCAAAGGCAAGCAGCACACCACTTCAGCAGTGCAGCACTCAGTTAGGAGAAACAGGAGGAAGGAAACCTGCTGCCAACCCAACGCTTGTCACCCCCAGACGCTGCACATCAGCCTGTCCCCAGCCCATCCCACCTGCTCCAGCGCAGCCACCGCCCGCGCCCGTCGGGCAGAGCAGGATGTCTCTTCCATCCATTTCCCATCCCTGTCCCGTCCCAAGCTATCCCTTCCAGTGCTAAACCTCCAGCACAGCGATTCACCGAGCGCAGCTGAAAGCTCAGAAGAAGAACAGATGTTTTTAAGCACCTTAGTGAGGGAGAGGATGAGATGCAGCACAATCTCGAGCTGAACATCCCACTCTGCCCGGGCACAGCATTCCCAGCCCCGGAACTAAAGCCAGAGCCAGCGGCAACGCTCCCGGGAAGCGCACGGCTCGCCCCGGGGAAAAGCAGAACTCTCCCGGGGAAGCGCACAGCTCATTCCCGAGGAAGCTCACATCT
The DNA here is from genome assembly GCF_000695815.1 of Acanthisitta chloris. Classification (NCBI taxonomy): domain Eukaryota; kingdom Metazoa; phylum Chordata; class Aves; order Passeriformes; family Acanthisittidae; genus Acanthisitta; species Acanthisitta chloris. The sequence continues at coordinate 2,725 of NW_008665532.1, forward strand.
CGCTCCAAGGGGAGCGCACATCTATCTCGCTCCCGGGAAGCGCAGAACTCACCCCAGGGGATACACAGAGCTCGCCCCGGGAAAGCGCACGGCTCTCCCGGGGAAGGGCACAGCTCCCAGGGAAGAGCAGAAATCTCTCCCGAGGGAGCTCACAGCTCACTCCCGGGAAGGTCACATCTCCCTCCGGGGAAGCGCACGGCTCTCTCCCGGGGGAGCGCACATCTCCCTCCCAAGGAAGCTCGCATCTTGCTCCAGGAAAGCGCACAGCTCGCCCTGGGAAAACGCACAGCTCCATCCCAGGGAAGCGCAGAACTCTCCCGGGGAAGCTCACAGCTCGCTCCCGGGAAGCGCAGAACTCGCCCGGGGGATACACAGAGCTCGGCCCGGGAAAGCGCACGGTCCGGGGAAAGAGCACACCTCGCTGCCAGGGAAGAGCAGAAATCTCTCCCGGGGAGCGCTCAGCTCACTCCCGGGAAGCGCACGGCTCTCTCCCGGCGAAGAGCAGAACTCTCAGGGGGAAGCTCACAGGTCGCACCCTGGAAGAGCACGGCTCTGTCCC